>NC_134837.1:237749148-238052178 GCF_004210375.1 Tachypleus tridentatus | reverse complement strand
AATACCTCAATTGAATGACTGCTTATATACTAACTGAAAACAAAACACTGAATGACTTGCTCTCATTTATTTATAACTGACTAGCCCATATGTATTTATATCTAATATTACACTTTTAGATATTCCTTGAAATAATTAAGTTTTTACAACATTAAATTTGGAGCTTTCTATGGTTTCTAGGCCTATTTTTACAATCCTTTTCACCTTAACATGCACCATATATTAACATCTAAAAACATTGAAAAAAACAGTATACACAGACAAGAAATGTTCTTTTTGGAGCCATGAGATTTTTTTTTTCCCATATAAACCAAGCACCAAAGAAAGAAATATGTATTTGTTCTGTGTGTTTATTTGGTTTAGAATGTTTAAAGCAAAATCATTTTCTTTCATATGTTGTGTGTGTGTGTATATATATATATATATATATATATATATATATTTGTTTTGCTAGAAATACAAATATTTTCCACAGTTTCAAATCCAAAATTATATAACACTAGTACACAGTTCCATGACCCTTCTACACTAGATTCCTTTATGTACTCTAATGATAAAAAAAGTGTTGCATTCACTTATAATTTTCATATAGTATTTAATCCTTTCTCATTACATATTTTCTCTAGACATTTAGTCTTCTCTTATTTTTCCACCACCCCTTGAAAGAGTAAGAAATTAAACAATTTTGTTAGAAAGCTATCAATAGAAAATTGACCCATCCTGCCACACCCATCTTTTGCATCCTTTCTTTTAAGATATGTTGATAATTGTCTTTTATATTTAATGATATATTACACATAACTGACAGAAAGTAAAGGATTTCATCCATCAAATGACAATGCATAAAACTGTGTTCTGAACAGAAGAGTACAAGCAACATTCCAGTGAAAACTTAAAGACTAGCTTAGATGAATTTGCAACAGCTCTTGTTAAATAGTTAGAAGGTCAGTAAAAATGTTCATTTTTTTGTCT
This sequence comes from Tachypleus tridentatus, assembly GCF_004210375.1. Lineage (NCBI taxonomy): Eukaryota > Metazoa > Arthropoda > Merostomata > Xiphosura > Limulidae > Tachypleus > Tachypleus tridentatus. Next base: position 238,051,206 of record NC_134837.1, on the reverse strand, counting down.
ATTGTAATTAATATATGTTTTTTGGTGCATTACTTAATTATATAAAATTTATGTAATGCTTTACTACCATTAGTATAAAAAAATTAGGCCTAAATGTCCTCGACAACTGACGGCAATTGCAAAGAAAATAGGTAAGTACGTAATTTCTTGTTTTTCACTATTATTGCTTATTTATTATTATAAAAGTAACTAAAATGTAAAAATAGAGATATGTTTAGGTTAGTTATGAACAGGTTAAATAAAATAACAATATAAAAAACAAATGTTTCATGAGACACACACACAAGCAGCAAGTGTGTAATGCAATTTGATATATATATAGTTACAAGCTGCATGTACCCCGACCTCACATAATTTACAACTTATAGTGAAGTGAATAGTAGTTATACATGGTTCAAAGGGAAATCAAACAATAAAATTTAATTATAAATAGACATACTGTTACAATCTTAAAGCTACTTAAGATAAATGAATGTAGCTCCATGTGATAAAGTTATTTTAGAAAGAAAAAAAAAGGTCTTTTAAATTTATTTCAATTTTTTTGGTAGTTACAAGGTTGGTCAAATTGACTAATCCAATTTTGTGTGAGGGTAGAGAAAATAATATAAAATATAAAGTTTTGCTAAAAAAACGTTTGAAATGTATTTAGGAGGTTTTAGGGATTACAAAAAGAAATGTAATTTTTTAAATGAGAAAAGTATTTTTAATCTCAACATGATAACATCTTATTATGCACACAGATTGTTCAAAAGAAATACTAAATATATTCACAGACAAATATTTATTTTGGTTTCTTAAACATACTTCACTATAAAATAGGATATACGTGAAAGACTATTGATAGTCAGAAGTATTAAACCTATGAAGACTTTAAACGAGAACAAAGAGATTATGTGATTGGTCAAATTATCAGAGCTGTGTTGAGAGTTAAGAGAGAATAATATAAAAGACTCATGTTACTCACGTGTTGAACAATCTATTCCTTTCCATCCAAAGTGACAGAGACATTCACCTGTGACTGGATCACATTCTCCTTTATTGTTGCAGTGGCACTTTTCCTTACACTGAGGCCCCCACCAATTTTCAGGACATGCTGTTGACAAAAACATACTACAAACACGTATACATTAAAAGAGAAATATTTCCAAGTTTAACACACTTTTTGCACAAACACACAATAATATAAATACAACATTAAAAAAAAAAAGATATTAAAAAAATATTATTCTCCAACACATGAATATCACATAAGACTTTTACACAAAAACATAAATTAAACATTTTACCATACTACATCATATTTTTCTGTTATCTATGAGCAAAAATTAAATTTCTTTCACTTTGACTAAAACCCTAATTAATACATGGGAATTTTAAAGCTTTTATTTTATATACCTGCCCTTCCTGCTTACAGACCTGAAAGGTAAAAGAATCATAGAGAATTAGTTACTCTGTTTCTTACTACAGATACGCTAGTGCATCTAAAATTGATTTATGCTCTAAATGCAAAATCAAGAAAAACTGTTGTGAAAGAGTTAATTTAAATGTATTTAATCTTTGCTTTCTAGTCAACTAAAATTATTAATTCTACTTTCAATAATAAATAGTTTAAAATGTTCAATGACTCAGCAACTTAAAATATTGTACAACTCAAGCAAAAACTTTTATTTGCTGAAAATATATTCTCTTTTCAACATATAGCTAGTACTAGTTATCTATATTATCATTAATTGTCCTGTTTATTTTATAAGTGTAGGTTATAAATTTTAATTTCTTAATAAAGAGAGAATATGAAAAAATTTTAAATACTTCTTTTATTCAGATATTGTCATAAAGTGCATTACTTTCAGAGAAAACTAATACATCATAGCTCAGAGATGTCTGTATCTAATAAAACGTTATGCCCAAAATGTGAAAAAGTATTCTTTCAATTTTGGTTTTCCCATATTTTTCAGCAGTAGATGATTTAAATATGACTGTAAAAATGCTTCTGATTTTTTCTCAGAATTTTATAGCCAAGCTACTCTGATTCTAAAAAGCTTATTTTCCATTCTTCCATTTTTATAGTGAATTAAACATACACATTACCCTTATTATATTCACAACACACTAATTTATTTCTAAGTCATCCTCTTCACTTTAATATTTCTTTATAGCATTGACACAATTATTTATTTTTGTTTAATATCATGATTTCATTTGAAAAGTCCTAAATCAGTGGATTTTTGTACTTTCTTTAACACATCCTCATTAATTTTATATATTTTCCTTTATAAGATAATAAATAATAGCCATCACTGTACATTAATATATTTTTATTCTTTAGCTTACAAATAAAGTTTTATGTCAATCAATTTGTCTGTATAAACCTAGCTTCTTGTGTCAAACACTTAATTAAAAAACAAACAAAAATAAGCCCTTTTCTCAAATTTTCTTCCTTTGACATCACATCCATAATTATTTACCTAAAACTGAACAGGACATTTTAAGCAGATTCTGTTTATTGGCTTTATTATAATTATAAAATGAATAGATAAAAATACAGTAGGTATTGCAAACACCATTGCTATAAAATGTTAGCAAAGTTAACAAATATAATGCTTTAAAAACTGTGCTAAGAGCAGAAGGTACAATTCAATATACCTGTTGTCATGAGTGAATTGTAATCAGGGCAAATATTTTATATTTTAAAGATTAATTAAATTACTATAGACTATTGGTGTTTTTCTTTTTTTGAAAAAAATTTCACCTTTATTACTGCTATTAACTGCTCACTATGTCAAAAACATTACATAAAAGAGAAAAACTATATAAGGAATTAGAAATACAGTAGTTTAAAGGCTAAAAATATAAAATGTTATAAGCTACAGAACATTTTTCTTTAACTCTTTTTGTGTACTGTGTTATAAGGCCTGTAGTATGATATTTGATTACATGTAATGATGTACCATTGAACCTTCGGCACATATTAAACTTTTTCCCTGTATCCTCACAAAAGTAGTTTTTATTGGCTATGCACATAATGCCTCCCAAGGAAATTCTCTAATGATTATATGTTGTATAGTAGATGACTCAGTCATGTGACCATTTAATATCTTTAATAATATCATGTTTTGTTGCAAAAATGTTTTTGATAAATCCTGTGGATTCTCCAACAGCTTGCTGCTTTACTTCTGCTTCTGTTCCTGTGATGACCAGAAAACCCACTTTAGAGAGTTATATATGTAAAAACGGCTGATATGGGTAGAGAAAGCTCCTCTACATAGTGTTTTCTCTACCCATACCAGCCGTTTTTCATACATAATCTGCTTCTGTTTATCATTCTTATCTCTTATAAACTTGAGAAACAATAACTGTGTGTGTGTGCGATTAGTTCAAATATGCTTTCACTTATATAAAGGAACTCCTTCCCTACCATCACAGAAAAATCAAAGAAATTTGAGATTTATTCAAAAGTTTTGAACACTGGAGGCCTATAAAGTGTGTCAACATGTGTATAAAACAAAGAATAAATTATGTAACTGAGAGCAGTAGACCTAAAAATTCCACATAACTTATTTTTCAGTGCTATTAAAAGATCAATGAATATGACATTAGATATCATGAAACAAAGGATTCAAATGTTAAATTATAAAGAATGTTTTTCTAGTGGTTTCAAAGTTATATATTAAAAATTGCAATATTTTAATGTTCTAAACACGGAATGAATGCTATTGCCATAGTGAAGGGGCTAATATCAACTTTATTAAGGAAGAAATATAATAAAAGTTAGCACCAGGACTGTTTTTCACATTTACTACTTAAAAATCAGTTCATTATTGAAATTGTATACCACAATATGTGTAAACAATGGAAACTACTGCCTTTTAAACAGCTCTGTTCACAATCAGTATTTCAAGTCCAAGTGTTAAATAAATATTAAGGTACCATAATTTAGACATACATCTTAAGATAATTACTAATGAAAGTTGAATGTTTATAAAAGTAAAGGTCCAGCCCTCTTGTTTGCACATTCATTACCTTGGCTTCTTGAATAGCTTATTTTCTAATTTATCATCCTTGTTTAATGGTACTTCTTTAAAAATTTAAACCTACACCAGTTGATCATACTTATACTTACTGTTTATGCAGAGGAGTCCTGTGTAACCTGACTGACAGGAGCAACTACCAGTTACATGATGACAGGTATGTTCACTATGTTTACATTCTGGACATGTTTCCAAACATTTCTGACCAAAATATCCTGGTGGGCATACTTAAAATAAAAATAAAGATATTTCCTTAAGAATAAGTTCAGACATGTAAAATATAATTCAAAAATATTATTAATGTGAGATGTTGAAATATAAAAAAAGTTTAGAAGGTTACAGGTACTGAGTGAAAAGGGTAACTGTATGAAAGGAGAAAAAAAGATGGACAAAAAACTAATAGCCAAATCTTCTATGAATCTAAACCTCTTTCCTTACCACTTTCTGCACCCATTCCTTTGAGCATCCTACAAACTTTATTTTTAAACAAGTGATGAAGACTTCAAAATGCTTTTGAAACCAATCAAAACTGTCCACTTATATGTAAACATGAAAAGGACATCCAACGATCTGCCATATCACTCTTAATAACTCATGAGTGAAAGAGAATATATTACACCATGTAAAGCACACCATACTATATCCAATATTAATGATTTCTTTTGTGAAATACAGGATTCATCATGTTGGTTGGAAAACAATAGCCATTTTGGAGTCCAAGACAATATATATATATTAAGAAAAAGCTACACATACAAACCCTACAAGTTAGCTCTGTAAGCCTCAAATGTGCTGAAGAAACTTAGAAAACAGTTGGCACCCTTGAAAAAGCATGTGTTTTCTTACAGTAAAGCCACATTGGACTATCTGCTGAGCCCACTGAGGGGAATCAAACCCCTGATTTTAGCATTGTAAATCTGTAGACATACCACTATACTAGTGAGGGGGGGCCCTTGAAAAAGATTCTCTAACATGCTTAATATATTCAAATATCAAACAAAACATTACTTTGATAAAAGAAAGAAACATAACACAGTCGGTGTCACAAAGAAACCAACAAAAAGTGAATAAGATCCAAAAATACACTAAGCAGGCAATACCAAGAAAAAGATTAATACAATCTTTATAAAAGAAGTTTGCATATATAAACCATCCAAAGACAAGATTAAGATGAAATATTCTGCAAAAGATAAATTGAAAATATCTTGAAATTATTTAAGGCATTTTTTAAAAATATGCACAAAGCAGTACAGGTAGATGGACTTAAGAAAAACTGCACAAAAAATAAAATACCATATTACGTAACAATTACAAGTGTAGCATAAATTATAGATGACAGTATAAGGCACAGACATATTTTAAAAAAAGAGTCAGCATAATATCTGAAACAATTATTTGTATATAATGAACATACTTTTTCATATTATCTTTATTAACATAAAAATCTGTAGAGATACTAAACACTCACTTTTATTACAGGTAGTCCCAGTCCACCCACGAAAACAAGAACAATTCCCTGTGCTAGTATCACAGTAAGAGTTATTCTTGCAATTACATTTCTTGCTATATGTTAAATCAAAAATTTCCAAGTCACTTTGACTCTCACATCGAGCACCTGTCATATTAAGAAAATAAAAAGGTTTTCAAATAACATTCAAGATCAGTTTAAAACAACTATACTGGTTGTTTTCCTTTTCTTTTTCTTTAGTTTCTAGTATCACAGTTTTTCCTCCTAATAATAAAACAAACTTAATATAATACTTCATTTTCTACAGCTATTTTTCTATTAAGCATAGTTATGCAAAGCTTAAACTTAATATAAAATAAAGGCACTGTCACTAATAAAGTAGTTCTCAATCTAATATTTCTGTAAAAAAATCTGCATAATGATATGACTTTGTTCTAATAAAGGCCCAAAAGAGTTTTGAGGAGAACACTATACTGTAGACAAATTTCTTGCTTAAAATACTAAACAAGATTTACTGAATAATTAGAAGATGAGTTAAAGCTTTAAAACATACTGTAGGTTTACATAATTCTCACTGAATCAAATACAATTAGAAAAAATTTCTAGTCATGATCTCAAAAAACCTTTTAATGCTAGAAACTTCCAGGGTCTCAATCATATCTAGAACCACTTTATTGCTGTCATTTGCACTGCTACATATTAGAATATCAGTTTTAAAATGAAAGACAAATTACTGGATAAACTCAAAAGTTTTATTTAGAAACATCAAATCAAATACAATTACAGCAGAAACAATATGTTAAAATGAACAATTGTGAAAGAAAAAAATTTCAATAATTTGGATATTATAATAAAATAAATGTATGAAAATCAACAATTTACTTAGCAGCTATAAATATCTTTATGTAAAAACAAAAATTTAAATACAAACTAGAAGGTAAATTATTCTAAATAGTACGTATTCATTAAGAAAAAATGAAAAAAATTATACAACTCCCATTATAAACAAGTCTAAGTGACACAATCCATAAATATGAAACTTTTTAACTTTCACTGTGTATTTACCACATGTATTTCACACAGGGCACACTTATCTGAACTTCTGTTTTCATTACATTTAGCTAATTAGCATTGTCTTATTTTGTGTGTTTCACTGGATACAACATTGAATTCAGGCTGAGATGTTTGGTGCTTTGCAGTTTTTGTGAAAGCTTAGAGGCCAACATAAAGATAAAATCCCTCCTGACTGAAGGTTGCCACATCCAAGACATTGTAAAATACTGCAACTGGCCACAGACAAGAACTAGCTTTTACAGTACTGATGTGTTATCTGATCTGAAATATGCACTCCATATTTCCTTTGGTTGTTCAAAAACAGTGTCCTGTTTTTTATTGTCAGAAGTGCTAATGTCAACCGACCTGTGACTCTCAGCTGAGAATGCAAACATTCTTCCTTGGCTTGCACTTGTAAACATTCAATGTAGCAATGTAGCCACATTTCAAAATTGCACTAGTGTACAGCTCTGATTGTATATTTTGCTCAGATGGTGGAAGCTCTTTTCGTGATTTGTTCACTGTTACAATAGGGCTGGTTTTGTTTTTCTCTGCAACACCTTTATCCATTTCAATGAAACAAAAAGTTGTATACAGTCACAATTCTCTCTTTTTCCTAAGTACAGTGTTATTATAGCCCAAGTACCACCCTGTATGCCAATTGCTAATCATTCGGGTGAGATTCATCTTTGTCAATAGAAGGAGAAACCATTCAGAATGCATTATGAGGTAATGTTTACTGCAAACTAAATTTGTCTGCTTAATTTGCTATGTACTGTATCGAACAACAAAATGCTTCTATAAGAAACAGTTGCTTTTCCACAGCAATGTTCTCTCTACATTTGTAGCAGATAATGCTGTTTTCAATAAAGCCACACCAAATTATTCATGTCAGGGCAAATTTGTCTGTTTGAAATTGGTCATCTCTTGTTGCTCTCAAGTCAAAATGCAAAAATGTCAAAATTTCTTGATTTTTTTTGTCATTGTTTCTGAAAAAAAGAAATTTCCCACTATGCAGACCAAAAGTTCTCCAGGATATTCATTTGCCACCATATGCCTCACACATATATAAAAGTGTAATAAAATGCTTATTATTTTTCCAGATACATTTTTCAGAAACCATCATTTTACACTATAAGCATCTCTGCTTCAGTATATCACTGGATGTAATACAGCATTCACATATCAAGCAATAAGTGAAAAGCACCACCAGGATTATCAATATTACATTTTGCACACTGTGTGGGACATGGATTTTCTGTCAAAACATTCTGTACAGCTCATCTTCCTGTAGCCTCAACACTAAGGTTCATAATATTCCACATTGTTCCACCTCTTTCAATCTCCTGTATGCCAGATGTCACTAGTGGTGCAGCTGGAATTGGTGTGGTTGGTACTGTACCTAGTGAAATTGCTGGCACAGCTGGAGTTGGTGTGGTTGGTATTGTACCTGGTGAAGTTTCTGGCACAGCTGCAATTGACGTGGTTGGTACTGTACCTGGTGAAGTTGCTGGCACAGCTGGGGCACCTGCAGCAGAAGATGACATCAGTAAAGCAGCTGGTACTGCAAAGGGTTTTCCAGGACTGCTGCTTCTGACATGATCTCTTTTACATCTAGAAAGCTGCTTTGGTGGTAATAGCACTTAAGTGGCATGTTCCTCACTTTCACTTGCAGAACCGTCTGTTTCACAAATACAGAACTCGTTGCTTTTATGATTGCTCATACTCCCTGAAATACTTTCTGAAAAAGTTATGCATATCTCTATCACTTGTTGAGTAGACATTCATCTTTTTTGAAACATTTTTTAGTTTTGAATCTCTGTCAGTTTCTCTGTTACTATATACAGTAAAACCTGTATGAACCAGAAAATGCATAGGGCAGAAATCTGTACAAGCCAGAAATATCAAAATTTTGCAGCATTATCTTAAGATTTCTCTTATAAAAGGCCCTCTATATGGCAGAACCTGCATAACATGGATGGAAAACTATCTTTCACCTACCTCATCTATCAACAAGTAGGATTAGAACCTGAGTAAGGCAGAAAAAATGTTTTTTATTAAATATTAATTTCTTATTTAATTAACATACTCTTTAAATATTATTAAATTCTTGTTTAATTAATAATTTCTTTAATTATTAATAAATTCTAGATATTTTGTTACAGAAAGTATTGGTTAAATATATTCTGTTTTTTGTTTTTTTCTGCTGTCATTATTTTTGGAGTTATATTAGATTCATGATTTGGAGAAATATATTTGTCTTTTAAGTGCAAAATTCTAACTTTTAAATAATTCTCACAAAAAAAAATTGCCATCTTCCCTAATTTTAAAATTCAGAGAAAACTTTCTTAATACCCTCATTTTTTGAAAAAAGCTACTAAATACCCTCATTTTTCTTAAAAGTTGTTTGTTATGACAATTCTAGTGAAATCCAAACTCTGATCGAGAAGACTGATGCAGATGATTCTGTAAATGTAGAAAGTTTTGTGAATGTTAAGAATGTTTTAACAGAAACTGATGAAATTGATTTAAATAAAAATCTGTAATAAAATTGCAAGATGGTAACAGTGTGAGAGATTCAGAAGATGAACAAAATGGAAAAGATAGTGAGGAAATACAAACTCCTACTTCTTCACAAGTGTTAAGTTATATTAATGCTGTCAAATTGTAAGCAAAAATGAAGGGGGAAAATGAACTTTATGAAATGACCATAGAATTGGTGTTCTCTTTTAACTGCATGAGAAAGCCCATTAAAAAAAAAAAACGAAACAGTTGAAATTGGATATTTTCTTCAAATAAATTTAAGATTTTGTGTACTTATGTATATTTTGAATGTCTATTTTTTTTCTTATTCTAATAAATATAGCACAAGCAGTATAATAAATTTATTCACACGTCTTACTTCCCTTTAGTCAAGCAAATATGATGTTCTGCTCAAAAATTATATATAATCAAGGAAATGCATGTTCACTATGTTTAAGCCAGAAAACTTGCTTAAGATGAAAATTTTACTAGGTCCTGTGCAATTTCACCTTAAACAGGTTTTACTGTATTTTCAAACTGACAGACAAGCTTGGGAGGAGGTAAGATACCACTTTTGAAATTCTACTTTACATGCATGACAACATTTCATATTTTTAAAATTAATTTCTGAGATCAAACAATCATTACTAAGATTTATGTCAAGAGTTTAACAGGCTTATTATGACAGAAGACACTACAGAAGAAAGCAGGCCTTGAAAAGTTAAACTCTTATAGATGTGTTAAAATTATTTAACATTAATATTATCATTGTTGTAATTTAGATTCAGTAACAAGTAGCTAGATTTAGTAAGAATGGTAGGTAAAAGTAAGGTGGCCAAAGTTTTAACTTCAGAGTTTAGTGGTTTAAATAGTACTTAAACGTTAAATTAAGCTTAGGAACTGTAATGGTACTTTAGGCCTAACTGGTAAACTGTAACAGGTTAATATATTGTTTAATTAGATAAATACAAGTTAAAGACTAGTTTATTATCTCCCTGTGTTTTAAGGAGTAATTTGTTTACTTGAACACAGGTCCATCAGTTTAATTTCAGCTTATAGTTATAGGTAGGTTATAATATAAATCAGGCCAAATACACTATTATTAACATTGTCTACATTTCAAAGTAAAGACTAGTTATTGTCACTTCTAATAAAGTTCTATTTTCTAAGTTCTTTATGATTAAAGATATACTTAATTACCTCTATGTGAAGACAAAGTAGTTATATAAAAAAAAAAAAAACTGGTATAATTCGTTCTTAAATGCTAGGCTTAACAGTAACAGTGTTGACAAAATGCAACTACTTTTGGTATTGGGAATTTATTTCCAGGCTATAAGCATAAATACAATGGTTAAGGCTAGTGTAAGAGAATTAAGCATTCATGGTTTTTTGATATATTGGAGGCAATGACCAGGTTTTGTATGGAAACTCAGAACTGTTGTGCACTTTCAAGAAATCTAGTAATGAAGATGCACAATTTGTAGAAAGAACATGTGGACTGGAGAAGATGTTGTAGGCTATCATACTTAAAGCAAAGGCAATAAATAAAGAGAAAGTGTATACTGTGGGAAATTATAGCAAGATTGCAGAGGGATTAAGCTTTCACATGTAAGGAATATATCAGTTAACAATGACTTTCAGTAAGTTAGAAAGAGTACTATAAGGGTAAAAGCAATGGATATAATTGAATTGAGCTTGTTCAATTGGGCAACAGATTTCACCACTCAACTTTTGTGGATAAGGAATTATTGGAGAGAAAGAAAGCAAAAGGGACAAAGGTGGATGATAAGGATGTTATAGATAATTTCTTATTAAGGCATGTAGACAGGATAGTCTATGGGGTAAATAGGGAGAAAATAATTAGATTACGGTACCCACGAGCGTAGGTGGGGGATATAACAGACAGTGCAAGAAATACAATAAAAGGGGATAGCGGATGCCGTTTTTGTTGTGCATGTAGGGGTTAACAAGATAGGGAAAAGTAGGTCAGAGGAACTAACCAATAAGGACAAGGGGATAATAAAAGCATTTAAAAAAAAGAACATAATTGTGTCAGGGATACTGCTCAAAATTACTTGTGAGGATGAAATTATAAGTAGGTCACTAAAACTAAAAGCTAGGCTTAGGTTAATATGCAAGTAGGAGCAGATACGCAGTTGTACTTGTGGGATCAGTTCAACAGAAGAAGGAAGCTTTTTCTAATGAAAAAATTATATTTAAGTAGAATAAGGGCTGACTTGTTTGCTAAGGCTATTAACTAAGCTATAAGAGAAGTTTTAAGCTAGCACTAAACATTAGTAAAGGTCAGGATAAACTAAATGCAAAAAAAAAAGAAAAAAAAAACACCACCAAAAACAAACAAACTGGGGGCAGAGACATATTTAACATAGGAACTAAGTACAGAAGTAGTTATACAAGTAGGCTTCATTGTTACTATTATAATGCTAGAAATATAAGAAATAAAACAGATGACTTCAGAGGACTTATAGGAATGGAAATAATGGAATAATCAAAACATGGTTAAACACAGATATTCTGATGACAAATTTATTTGAAATACAAGGTTACAAGCTATTTAATAAAGACAGAGTACTAAAGAGAGGGATAGGAGGGTAAAATGTGAGTTACATCCTGTTGAAGTTGAGGATATCAAAAACAATAGTGAGGATACTGAATCCATTTGGGTTTCCATTAGTGTATATAAAAAGGAAAGGCTTTTAGTGGGAAGTTTTACAGACCACCATATGATACTGACAAAAATAGCAATGATATTAAGACTGAAGCTATTAATGAAGTCACAATTATGAATAATTTTAATTTCATGCATATAGACTGAAAAATGTCAAGAGTCAAACCACAAGAGAGAAAAGTTTTTGGAAATTGTTCAAGACAGCTTTTGTCACCAATTATTCAAAGAACCTACTAGAAACAATGCTATTTTAGTTGTTTATTTTTTAATTCAAATACAGAAATGAACAAAAAAGTAAAAATTAGGGAACATGTGGGTACAAGTAATCATTCCTTTATTACGTTCAATGTTTTGCCGTATATAGATAAAAGGAATAATGATATTTCGACTACAAATTTCAAAAAAAGCAAATTTTAAGAGATGAGACAATAATTATCTATTGTGAGTTTGAAAGCTAAGTTATTTGGTGACACTGATGAGATCTGGAAGATTTTTTCAAGATAAATTTTCAAATATTCAAGGTAAACATATTCCTTAGAGAACAAAAGTGTAGCTGCAAGTGAAAAACCAGGATGGCTCCCAAATGAATATCAAACATTTTTTTTTAGTAAAATGTTATAACTTATCTGTTATTTTCTCTACTCTAACTCTACAAAGGGTTGGTCAATTTCACCAACCTCATAATCACCATAAAAAACTATGAAATAAATCTAAATTACCCTTCAGAACACTACAATTGCTATCATAAATAGCTAAAATCTCATAACAGTATACATCTGTTTATATTTAATGTTACTGTCCTTCAAACCATGTCTAATTAACAAGCCTGTCATAGAAATTGTAAATCACTTACTGAATGTGTAGCTGTGTTGAATGATGTAATGCCTAAGATGCCTGCAAGCATACCTACCTCACAAAACGTTTTATCATCACTTTACATAATTTAACCTAATAAATTTCTAATATTTTACACCTCAATTACTCTTATAACAATAAAAAGCTACAGTACTTGCATCTGATATCATGTTTTTGTTGACAGCTGTTAATGAAATTTAAACATTTTTTTTAATATAATGACAACATTAGAGTACTAAATAATCATTTACTTGAATTATGCATCTGAGAGAGCAAAGCACACAATGTCCTATAACTAATATTAGCTCACTTTCCAACTAAGACAAGAGGGGCTTTAATTCACTAAGTTGCTTGATCTGAACACCACGAGACAGTTTCAAATTGATAACAATACTGACAACATTCTGCAATGAAAACAAGGTAGCATAATACATCATTCAATAGATTAAAACTTTGCCTTTTTGTTGGTTATAAATGGTGATATATTAGAAAATGTCAGAGAGAATTAATGGCAATCTGTGAGAAAGGATGTGAAAGTTGGGCATGGTAAGTGGGTCTAATTTTCTAATTTATGACTCCATAAACAAATACGATTGAATTCTATAGAAACTAGGCCTTGTCTTAGTGCTATCTGTATTATAGTGAATAATTTACAATAGATTCCATGTATCATAGATGAGTGGTAAAAATATTAAAGAGGAATAAGTAGAGAACAAATGCCATTATTCTCATACTAGAATTCTATTTAAGGACTTAAACAAAAATATTTTTTTATAAACATAAGAAGTGAAAACATATATGATATTAAAATTTGGCTTAGTGATTATGTTTTGATACCAAGTTTATTTGCATACATCAATATTAAACTAATTTAATTACATTTTGAATACAATTCTGTAACAGGTTATGGCATGCACACTTTGATCTACCCATTGTGGGAAAGTTATGGTAAATTATCTACAAAATCTTTAACTTGACTACCCAAATATTTTTTTTGCTTCTTCATATACCTCAAATAAAATATATATACATATCAAGAGTAAATTAATAGACTCTATGATTTACTATGTAAAAATATTTTAAAATTAAAGTTGACAAATTAGTTATGGTATTTTTAAGGAAAAATCTTTTCTTTCCATGCCCACAATATCATTCCAAAATCACTGAAATACTGCAATTTGAACACTAAAATTTAAATACATAACAAAAAGATTTCTCTTTAAAATGTTTTGTGAAAATCACAAAGCAATAAAGAATCTAAAATACGTACTGAATGTACAATACAAAAACTCCATAAACCATAATGTGATGCAACCAAAAGACATTGTGAGCAAAAAAGAATAATTCTGTGATAAAAATAGCTGCTGGGTAGAATTTTTTCAAGCTAAAACTTGGAGTTTGATGAAACTTATTCTATAGGGTTTTTAAGATTTCAAACTGTGAGAGAAGTTTATTTTGGATGTTCCTACAACTCATGTAAATGTAACAATTTATTTCAACTATGGAAATCAGTTATTAATAGTTTTGCAGAGAAGACAATGGAATATAGTGATGAATAAATTATAATCTAAAGGAGTTATAACTAGTACAAATAATATATGATATTAGGGATTCAAAACATTTAATAAGATTGCATATGTGTACTTCTTTGAAGTACTAAAGCTTTCTCAGATGACTCCAATGCATTATTTTTACTATTACATTTTATCAGAAGCATTTAACTTTTACATTTTATTTTACCAAAACAAACATACAATCCAAATAAACAATTTTGATTTTAAAATCTGTCTTAGCTTACTGAGATTCCTAAAGGGTACATGAAATGGTTCTAAGGACATATAACCACACAACTAATTATACCTACCTGTCCATGGTGGTAAACAATGACATGTTCCAGTTCTGTGATCACAGCTTGAGATATGGCTTAGTTCACAGTCACAAGAACTTGTACAATTGAATCCAAAATAGCCTTGCTGAAAATTCAATATGCACTGTATATATTTCAATGAACTCTACAGTTAATTAAACACATCATTTCTAGCTTTATAGCAACAACCAAATGTAAATAAAACTAAGTCTTGGCAGTTAAAACTCTGAATATCATTTGTTTACAGAATGAAAAGAAAGTAATGAAAGTAGTGATATAAAATGCCTAAAATATTACAACTGATGAGGTTGTATTCCAAGACAGTAGTTTTGATTGATTGATTGATTGATTTAGTGTTTTATCGCACAAAGCAGCGAGGCTATCTGTGCCAGACATTCGGTAAAAATGTAAAAAATAAATAAATAAATGTAGTAATAGACATAAATGGAAATGAAGGTAAAACAAAAAAGTATAAAACCAATGTTGACACCTAGTCTACAATGTTAAGATAGAGGGCAGAGTATAAGAAGTTGTAAGGTATTTACTCTAGCAAAAAGGTAATGGTCATAACCCGCCAGGAAGACTAACAGGTAAGTTCAAGAACCACCGTCAGTCACCTGAAGTTGGTCTTTCCAGTCCTGGTTCGGGTTATGTGTCATGTGTATCAAAATAAAAGAATAGAGTTTTATCAAAATGTAAAAGAATAGTAAGTTTTAAAAATTTGATACATAAAAACAAAACAGCAATTAAAACAGAAAATGGTGTAAAACAAAATTGTAACAATGAGATCATAACTAGCCAGGAAGACCAGGTAAGTTCAAGAACCACCGTCCACCTGAAGTTGGCCTTTCCAGTCCTGGTTCGGGTTAGTAAAAGCTATTATCAAAATGTAAAAGAATAAAAGTTTTAAGAGACAAAAAAATCAAGTAAATGGAGTAAAATAAAAGTCAAGTAAATGGAGTAAAATTTGTAAAAGTAATTGAAGATAAAAGCAAAACGGCAATTAAAACAGAAAATGGCGTAAAAACCAATGTTGACATCCAGTCAACAAAGTTGTAAAGGACTACCTGTAGCAGAATGGTAATGATCATAACCCGCCAGGAAGACTAACAGGTAAGTATAAAAACCACTGTCAGTCACCTGAAGTTGGTCTTTCCAGTCCTGGTTCTGGGTTATGAGTCAATATGGCCAGTAACAAAAGGTAAAGTAGTAAAAGTGTGAAATGATATGCAGCAAAAGTATAACAACAACTCGCCAGGACGACTAACAAGTAGTTCAAACAGTAGCGTTAGTCACCTGAAGTTGGCCTTTCCAGTCCTGGTGTCGAGTTATTTAATGTTCTGGCCATTTGTCCAATTCAAATTAAAGGAGAGAGATTAAAACTGTAAAAAAGGAACCACAATTAAAAAGGTGTAATGAATAAATATGGAACACTTAAATGAGATTAAAAAGATTAATGGCCATTAAAAAATTAAAAACATTATCAAGGTGGACAGAGTCACCATCACCAATAACTCTGTCCAATGTTACAGACTGACCCTGGGAAAAAATATGTTTAAAATATTGCCGTCGTTGAGAATTGTAACGATGGCAAGAAAGTAAAACGTGGCTGATAGTGATTTGAGTGTTACACAAACTACACATTGGTGCATCAGTTCCAGATAAAAGAAAATGATGAGTTAAAAACTGTGACCAATCGTAGCCTAGTGAGAACAATTTCCTCCTTCGAACTTTACGGAAGCTAGATGGCCAAAGTCCAATTTGGGTTTGATTTGAAAAAGTTTGTTGTCACGTTGCTCACCCCAAGTGGACTGCCAGCTGGCACGGAGCCGAGCCTTGAAGACAACACCATAGTCCATGTACAGAATAGGCATAGGAGTGATGGTGCTGAAGCAGACATATTTAGCTGCCATGTCTGCAAGCTTGTTCCCGCGAATACCAACATGACCTGGTATCCAGAAAAACTGGATTAAAGTAGCTGCTAATGAGAAATGGGCCAGTCGGTTTCGAATATCAGCGAGAATAGGATATGAGCTGACGTGTAGCGATTTCAAGGCAAGTATAGAACTAAGCGAATCAGTATAAATAGTGCAGTTGAAGTACTGCTCAGCTGCAATATGATCCAGGGCAAGAGATATGGCATACAGTTCAGCAGTGAACACAGAAGCTGTAGAAGGGATTCTGCATGCAACTACTGACCCATAGCAAACTATAGCAGAGCCCACTGAATTACCTGATTTGGAACCATCTGTATAAATGGGAACTGAATGATTGTTTGAAAGATATTCATTGAATAAAAGACGGTACTTCCAATCTGGAGTATCTGCCTTTTTTAGGTGACTGAAAGAAAGGTCACATTTGGGGGCTGTAATAAGCCATGGTGGGATGGGCCAACCTGTGGAATCTGCCATGTTATCCAAGGACAGACCCAATTCATCCAATTGTGCCCAGATGCGAAGGCCAAACGGAGCAATGACAGATCGTCTGTTCAGAAAAAGTACTGCCCACCGAGGAAGGAAAACACATTTCCAGGTGGGATCCAGTTTACGATCAAAGATAAGCCCCAAGAACTTGGTCTCCGGGACCACTGGCAGCAAAACTTCACAGCGATCTGCCCCAAGTTCAGGATCAGGAGGATGTGAATACCCGCTGCTTTATGTGTGGTATAAAGGTCAAATCAAAGTGCATGCATACAATATATTCTCATGTTTGACATACAGTTTTGACTGACATGAGATGTGAAAGTCGTCGACATACAGCCCATTCGCAACAGTGAGAGGGAGTTGTTCAGTGATGGCATTTATCTTTATACTGAAGAGTGTAACACTCAATACACAGCCTTGAGGGACTCTAAGTTCCTGTACAAAAGAACGAGAAAGTGTCGAACCCACACAAACTTGGAATCTCCTGTCCATTAAAAATTTTTTAATAAACATGGGTAGATGGCCACGTAACCCATATGTATGGAGATCTCGCAAAACGCCATACCTCCATGTTGTGTCGTAAGCCTTCTCTATGTCAAAGAATATTGATACAAGATGTTGGCAGTTGAGAAAGGCTTCTCTGATAGATGTTTCAAGACGAATTAGGTGGTCTGTGGTGAAGTGCTGTCGATGGAACCCACACTGGGTGGGCGAGAGGAGGTTGTTTGATTCAAGGAACCAAACAAGACGAGCATTAACCATCTTTTCTAATGTCTTACAGAGACAGCTCGTCAAAGCAATTGGACGGTAGTTTGAAGGAATCTTTCCCTGGCTTAGAGAAAGGTAAAATAATAGCCTGGCGCCAGGCATCAGGAAAAACATTCTCCTGCCAGATCCAGTTGAAAAGAATCAGAAGGACATCAAGAGAATAAGGAGATAGATGGTGCAGCATGTCATAATGAATATCATCAGGTCCAACACACATACTGGCAGACCGATGAAGGGCCATTTTTAGTTCCACCAGGGTAAAGGGACAATTATAGTCAAAGAATAGTCAGTTCGAAAGGAAAGAGGTGATCACTCTGCCTGAGTCTTGATGGTCAGGAAGGTGGAGGAACAAGCAGAAGTGCTAGATACCCGGCAAAAGCTTTCACCTAGAGTGTTAGCGATGTTCTGAACATCAGTCACCTCCTGACCATCAGAGAGTAGGATCGAGAGGGGGACAGAATTGTAGTGCCCATTAACCTTTGAATCCTGTCCCATATGATCTTGGAACTGGTGGTAGAAGATATGCTGGTTGTGAACTTAATCCAAGATTCCTTCTGGCTTTGACGTCTTACCCACCTAGCATGTGCACGGGCCCGTTGGAAAGCAACCCGGTTTGAAAGTGTGTGATATCTATGAAAAGTATCCCAGGACAGCTTTTGAGCCTTCCGAGCTAAGTGGCAAGCAGGATTCCACCACGGACGAGGATATCGTGGAAAACATGTCGAGGTTTTAGGAATACACTGAGCAGCTGCATGTGTAATACAGTCAGTTACCGCTGCTACACAGTCGTCTATTGATGGCTGATTTACGATGGCAGGATCAAGTTCTGCGAGAGCAGTGAAAGTGGACCAGTCTGCCTGATCCAGCTTCCACCGGGCACGCAGGTAGGGTGGCATCGATCACGCCAGTCTCTCTCAAAAGGATGGGAAAATGATCACTGCCTAGTGGATTATTGTCAACCCTCCATGAAAAATGGGAGAATAGTGAAGGGGAGCAAACTGAGAGATCAATAGCAGTAAAGGACTGACTAGGTGCATGAAAGTAAGTGGAAGAACCAGTATTGAAAAGAGAAAGATTGTGATCAGAGAGCATCCGCTCTACAGATCGGCCCCTCCCATCAATAATAGCACTTCCCAGAGGGATGATGTCCATTAAAATCCCTAGGATTAGAAATGGAGATGGCAATTGTTCAACGAGCATCAAGATCTGATTGATCATATGTCTCTCCAGGGAACAGGTACAGAGAACAAACAGTGATGGTATGACCCAAGGAAACACAGATGGCTACAGCCTCCAAGGGTGTGTTGAGTGACAAAGACAGGGTGGGCACGTGTTGATCAACCAACAGTGCCACCCCTCCATGTACTCGACCATCACACAACCTGTCATTTCTGTACAGAGAAAACTGCCGAATGGAGACAGTAATAGCAGTTTTGAGAAATGTTTCTTGTAAAGAAAGACAAACAGGATGGTAGGAAGCAATCAGCATTTTGATATCATCCAGATTAGAACGTAAACCTCAACAGTTCCATTGTATGAAGTTTGCCATTTTTGAGAATGGGTAGGTGAAGTGGCTGGAGAACCCTTCAGTTTACAACCACGTCTTTTTTCTTTGCTGTCTTTAGTCGGAGGAGGTCTATCAACCTCCATGGATCCTGCTCTGGGTCCGTGTGGGCAGGTTTTTGTTCTTGGAAGGGGAATCCAGTGACTGAGGATGCGAACAAATAATTGTTTTGTCTCTTGTGGTGGGAGAAAAAGATGTATCAGAAGAAATGCCTGTATTTGAAACTGAAGGACGTGGATCGTGACGTTTGTTGGAAGGTATGGAAGGAACAGAGATGGGTGTGGAAGACGATTCATCAACGTTTTTAACCACGGAGGTCAAAAGGCTTTTCATTTGTTTTGAAAACGATTCTCTTGGAGGCATAGAGAGATCTGTCTGCACTCCCACTGTAGTTGTGGAATGAAGTGCAGCAGCATATGTCCGAGATGGAGTTGTGGACAGCAATTTCCGAGCCTCAGGATAACTATTGTTATGTGTCGTTTTCAAACGCTGCACCTCTTTTTCCCCCAACCATTTTGGGCAAGAATGAAAGTAGGAGGGGTGAGAACCATTGCAGTTTACGCAATGTGGGTTCATGTCACAGTCATAGGCATCGTGGTCCTTGCCTCCACAACGAGCACATGTCAGAGAACCACGACAATATGTCTTTGAGTGGACGAATCTCTGACATTGGAAACATCGAAGAGGGTTTGGTATGTATGGCCCGAACCCTGCAAATGAGATAACCTGCCTTGATGGTGGCAGGTGCACATGGTGAAGTAAATGTTAAAACGAGGGTATTTGTTGGCAGTGTAACTCCATCTTTGTGAGTGGAGATGCCTCACTGCAGAAACTCCTTGAGTGGAGAGACCAGCGAGAATCTCTGACTCGGGAGCGTTCTTCAAATTCCTTTCAACAATAACTCCTCGTGAAGAATTCAAGGTAGCATGGGGTGTAACCTCAATAGGTATATCCCCAATTGCCTTTGAATTCAAGAGGAGTTCACTGTGTTGGAATGTGGATGCTTCAACCAATATGTCACCAGATCGAAGTTTCTTTACTGACTTTGGAGAGCCAGCAAGTCCCTCTAGTCCCTTTTGAATAAAAAAGGGGACATTTGCCCTAAAGGTTTTTCCAAAAGAGAATGTAATACAAGAAAATGAGGTACATGTGTTACTGATGTTGAAGATTGCTGTTCTGAGTATTCAAGATGTGGTCGCTTACCCATTGACTGTTTTTTTACAATTTTATTTAAATTTTTTAGAGGATCCATAGGAAAAAGAAAAAATTTCGGTACCCACTGACCCCACCCACCATGGAGCCCTATGAGGGGACGCACTACAATGTCATGCAAGGGCAATGCAGCAACGCCAGGGTTTCGTTAGCATTATACCCAAACACCAGCATCAGGCACAATGTCCACAACACCCGTTGAGAACTTCCAACACTGGTGCTTGGTTGACTCTAGCCCAAGTGAACCAGCCGATTGACCCAAGGGGGGCCACCCAAAGGCCGCCCGTCTACAGGAATTCGAGGCCAAAGTGGTGTGTTAGGGTTGGACCCCTCAACCACCAGGATCCTCTCCTCCCCTTCACGGGTCGCCACGCACGGCAAACACGTGGGTGGATGTTTAGATCCCAGAGAAGGTAACCAGATAGAACAGAACCTTCCCTGGGAGGTCCCCTCACCACGTACAGGAATCCACACCGAGGGGCAGTAGTTTTTGAAACTCAAAACTTGTATTTATACATATACTGGATTAACACTCTTAATCAATTAAAAAAAAAAAAAACTCTTATAACATTTCAAATTCAACACATTTTTTTCTGCATTTATTAGTCCAATGCGCTTTATTGCTTTGGAAGAAAATCCAAGTTACACCACTTCACTGAATATTTTGTTGTTCATACAAACAATATTTCAGAAAAATATTTAAATTTTATAGGTGCAGCTTTACTGTAAAATTCTGCTACTAGTTAGTAACTTATGGCAGATAAAAAATAACAAAATGCTGTATTATATGTTCATGGTTTACAGTCAATAAAGGACTAACAAGAAATGCGACAAAACACTAGAAATCGAAATTGATTCTAACACATTTGTTAGACTGATGCATGGTATATTCTGTTGATTAATTAACAACAACAGCATTAATCAGTAGTAAAATGTCTCAAGTATGTTTATTCTCCATAAATCATCTTATAAACAAACCAACAGATGTTTGCATGGAATAGTAACAACCATAAAACATTTTTTTTTAAATACCAAATTGGCTACACTAACATCAACTGGTTATAGCTAATTTATTAGTCAAGACATGAATGTACCTTGATTAACCATGGTAATAATTAAATTGAATTGCCCCTCACCATAACAGTTTCATTCACTTTAAGAGAAGGAAAGTAATGTGAGTAGTAACAACATTTTTTGTTTCAGCCAGTTTACATACAACTCCAATACATCTTTCTGACAGAATTTAATGAAATCATTTACGGTTTTTATATTTTTTTCTTAAAAAATTAGTAACTTCAAACATAACACTTTTCTAAAAGCCTTATCATTGTGACTTTTGAAATTTTATATGAATGTGTTATGAAACAGCAGAATAAACACAAACAACATATTTCAGTTAACTGACCTTGCACTTCTGTTCACATGTTACTCCTGTATATCCAGCTTTGCAAAAACAATATCCTGTAACAGGATTACATGCTGCACCATTTTTACAGTTGCATTTTTGTTTGCAGTCTTGACCATAAAACCCTTCTGGACATGATCTATCACATTTCAACCCAGTTTTTCCTAGACAAATCAAGTATATCTCACCATACTAATCACTTTTCAGTTTATTATGTTGTGCTCAAATAATTAAACTAAGACAAATAATTCACAGTAATTTTTTAAAATATTATTTAGAAAATCTGTTCTTGAATAATAAGCATAATGCTTTAGCCTCTTTTCATACTCTTACAAGCAGCATAAAGCTCTAGTCACAAAAGAATATTAACCAAAACCTCAAAATTTTTATCAAGTGAGCTAATTTCACAACAGTAATTTACAAGAAGGATAGAAAACACAAGATAAAACTTGAATAATATCCAATCAATTTTTTTTACTATTAAAAAATAAGCTAAATATGAGACAATGTTTGAGCTTATCAAGAATGAAATTAAGCAAGTCCCCATTAAAGATAAATCTCATTACAAAACAAAACATTATATAAACCAAGTCACCTAATGGGCAGGTGCATTGTCCAGTAACATGAGAACAATTACTGTCATTGGTACAAATACAGTCTTGTTTACAGTCAACTCCATATTTTCCTTTTGGGCATGGTTCACTACAACTAAATATTTAAAACAAAGGAAATTGAAAAACATAATTATTTTTATGCAATACCAACAATACAGAAAAACAAATGAAAGTGATGTAAGAATATAAAAATAAAGAATTCAATTTTTAAAACCAAAATACTAATACCCAAATTTTGTATAGCATCTTAACATTCAAGGTATCCATGAAATTAGCTTAATTTGGATGTCAAAACTATTTTATATCACAACCTTTATATCTGTATTTTAACTGTTCTAAAAAATATGTAAGAAATAATAAATCACATTTAATACAAGGTGTCCAAGCATTATTTTTGAGAAAAATCAATGATTTACTGCAACTAATATTATACAAATCCTGAGTATAGTACGTAAGATTATGGTCCAAGTAAAATGTTAGCTCAAAGAATAATATTATAGTGAAGAGACAAGTCAATGAAAATATTCTTTGTTCATATATACATTGGAATAACATAAGTGAAGTGATTTTATATTATTCATTTTCAAAAAATATCACTGTAAACTTCACAAAGCACAACATGTAGTGATTAAATTACTCAATTAAAAAACAACAACAACATTATTGCAAAGACATACTATTATTATTTCAATACTACAATATTTTCCAATACATATGACATACACATATACACCACTGGCCAAAATCTTAAGGCCAATGAAAATAAAGAAAAAATATGAATTTTGCATTGTAAGACTCAACCACTTACTTGAGTAGAGCTTTGAAAGATGAAAATAAGAAAAGGGAAAATAAAAATAAAAAACGTTTTTAGCATTTAATAGGGAAAATGTGAACACTAGGAAATTAGCCTAAATACTAGCTGGTCAAAAGATTAAGACCATACCAAAAAGAAGTCCTAAAAAGGGTAAGAAATGCCCAACAAGAGGTCTCAATAGTGAGTTGCATGGCCATCATTCCAAATAACTGCCAACATTTGCTTTGGCATGGTCGATATGAACGTTTGCAAAAGGCTGGCTGGAATGTTATTCCACGTGGTGAAGATGGCTTCACAAAGATCATGCACTGTTTGGAATTGACGTCCATTTCTATAGACTTGCCATCCACCTCCAAACATTTTCAATGGGGTTCAGTTCGGACGAACACACTGGATGGTCCAAAAGAATCATGTTATTTGCCATGAAAAAGTCCTTTGTCCTGCAGGCATTGTGGATTGCAGCATTGTCCTGCTGAAAGATCCAGTCATTTCCACACAAGCAAGGGCCTTCAGTCAATAACGATGCTCTCCCCAACATGCCAATGTAGCCAGCTGCTGTTTGATGCCCCTGTATAACCTGAAGCTTCATTGTTTCATGGAAAGAGAAAGCACCCCAGATCATGATGGAAGCTCCTCCACTGTGTCGTGTATGTCTCTGCTGGAATATCCTTATCGTGCCAGTAACGTTGGAAGCTATCTGGACAATCCAGGTTAAATTTTTTTCTCATCAGAGAACAAAACTTTCTTCCACTTTTTTACGTCCCATGTTTGGTGCTTCTCAGCAAAGTTTAACCAAGCTGTTTTCGTGGTGTGAAAGGAGGCATAGCCTTTGAAGATGTTTACAGTTTTCAAAGCCTTTCTCTCGTAGATGTCATCTTATTGTTTTTGAGCTGCATTCTGCATCCATAAGAGCCTTAATCTGGTTTGACGATTGGCTGGTGTCTTGCCAGACAACCCATTGAATCCTCCATCTCAATGCTGCCAAAATTTTCTTGGGCCAACCACTTGAAATTCTCATTCCGCATCCCTCAAAGTCTTTTGAGAAATTTGCAACAGCAGTTTTACTATGCTCAATCTCACCAGTGATGGCATGTTGAGAGAGACCTTGCTTTTGCAGCTTGACAATTCTGCCACATTCAAACTCTGTCAACGTTTTAGCCTTTGCCATGTTTTTACCCAATGTAAACAGAAGATGTCAGTGGGAGATGCTGACAACCCTAATACTTGAACACAAATGACTAAATTTCGTTACATGTTTACCAATTAACGCTTTGTTTCGATATGGTCTTATACTTTTAACCAGCTGGTATTTAGGTTAATTTCATAGTGTTCACATTTTCCCTGTTAAATGCTAAAAAAGTTTTTTATTTTTATTTTCCCTTTTCTTATTTTCATCTTTCAAAGCTCTACTCAAATAAGTGGTTGAGTCTAACAATGCAAAATGCATATTTTTTCTTTATGTTCATTGGTCTTGAGATTGTGACCAGCAGTGTAATACACTGTGTGTGCATGCATGCATCCACACACACATACATATATATATATATATATAGGTGTTACACAAATTTAGTGAAACAGTTTAAAAAAACTAAAACATTCCTCATATAAAAAATGTTTTTAAACATGTTTACATGAAAACAGCTGCTTTCTGTGATCTCCCTTGGTTTTGACTTACTCTGATCCAGTGTATCCAGGTCTACAACTACACTTTCCATTGATGGGATTACAAGCTGCATCATTTTTACAATTACATCTTTCCAAACAACCGTTTCCATAGAATGGTGATGAACATGGTCGTTCACACAGCTCTCCAGTCCACCCTGGTTTACATTCACATTTTCCTGTAGCTGGGTGGCATCTAGTAGATATAAAGATTGATTATTTATAGCAAATACCTGCTACTTTACTGATAACAGTATAAAAACAAAAAAGAAAATTAGTACATCTAGCAATTACCTAGTCATAAAATCAAACAAGTTACTCAATTTAGTTCACTGAAAAATCTGTGAACAAATCAAGTCTCAGTTAATAAGAAATTTAGAGAGCTTCTAAAGTTGTGTGGATGGAAGTTATACCACAGAGATTTTGCTCTTCAAATACCATCTTACTGTAACAAGCCCTATTTTATTTTGTGTATGCCATCTGCAGGAGAAACACTTTTATATTCAATTAATTCAGTTATATGATTGGTCAGCTACACATAGGATAAAAAAAGGTGAACTGACACTTAACATTTCCTTTGTTTCTACATGTTTTGTGGCCTGCTGATCATGACTGTCTTTCTTTTAATTATTCAGTAAACCAAATAGTTTATTTATTTCAAATTAGTGCTTCTTTCCATATTTTTAATTGAACAGATTTTGCTTAATTAAAATACAATTACTTATTTACTTAACTTTCAGCTTAGAACAATAAACGACCTACCACACAAATGATCAACCAACTTGTACTTCATTGTTCTATCTTCTTCTATAAATAAAATGTTTATTTGCCCACATTCACAGTGATAGCAGATCTTTATAATAATTAGAAAGTTTAGGATATGTGGAATGATTTGTTGCAGGTTGAATGGAAATCAAGTAACTATGTGCAAGGTTTGTTCATGAATGTTTACACTAAATAATGACTTGATATAAAGTTATGCTATTAAATACAAATGACAAGTAGTTTCTAGTCTGATGAAAACTAACATATTTCTCGTTAGGATTTTTACATCCTACACGTTCAATAATTTTTTGTTTAATATTAGTGATGCCTGTTATCATACATCCAAAGTAAGAATGTAATTTATGTATGAAAACACAAAACATTTATAAGTCACAGAAAACACGTTCTATATATCTCCATTTCACTCAAGGAGAATAAAGAAAATGAATTTCAAAACTAAAGAGAGTGAAAGGTCAAACCCCCTAAATCTTTCATACCAAACATAACAAAAGAGTAACCCAGTTACAATTTACAACATTAACCCTTACAATATATTAAGAGGTAATATCAGCTTTAACATTTATAGCAATTTTATGTAACAAGCAGATGTACCCTATGGCTTAACAAAAAACTACAAATATGCAAGCATATCTTTAGCATGCAGCAACTAGGAGAAAAAAAAATGCTTAGAAGCAACTGTAGAACTTTAAATTTCAAATTTGCTAAAAAAGTTTTCTTTGTCATTACTTCACAACATCTATTTTTCATAGATGAAGATATGTATGGAAATATACTGCAAGAATAAAATTTTAAAGTAACTCTATAATAACAATGACAGAATAAAAATGTATGCAAAATAAAGAAACTTCAACACTCCCCATAAATATTTTATACAATCAAACTCTAAACATTGAACAAGTTCTTTGTCAACAACAACAATTTCATCAAGTTATTTTTTTGTTTTTTTCAATTGATTTATATATGTGTTTTTTTAACTTGGACTGTAATGTTTTGCACATTGGTTTAACCTTGAGGACAAATGTCATACAATGCTACAGATTCTTTTTATATTGTTCAAACACACACTATTCTAACTCACAAACCTAAATCCCCAAAGATGGCTCGACCTCAAAAGAATTTTGAATTAAATTAAATATTATTTTCTAATGTTTCTACTCATTAAGATTAGAATGCATTGTTTTTTCATTTGGGTACATTTATTATTAAAAGGTATTTTTGGCCATAATCCAAATAAAATTCTTTTGAGGTCGAGCCATCTTTGGGGATTTAGGTTTGTGAGTTAGAATAGTGTGTTTTTTTAACTTGGACTGTAATGTTTTGCACATTGGTTTAACCTTGAGGACAAATGTCATACAATGCTACAGATTCTTTTTATATTGTTCAAACACACACTATTCTAACTCACAAACCTAAATCCCCAAAGATGGCTCGACGTCAAAAGAATTTTATTTGGATTATGGCCAAAAATACCTTTTAATAATAAGTGTACCCAAATGAAAAAACAATGCATTCTAATCTTAATGAGTAGAAACATTATAAAATAATATTTAATTTAATTATTGCCAGATTGATTTTGAGTTTTACTCTAAGTAGATAATTTCCTCTGATCACAAGTTATTATATCTCCTAATGAATAAATAAAAGCTAAGATTAGAGAAAACATACTTACAATAAACTGTTTTCTTTCTGACAGTAGCATTGATGTTTGCATTCTGATCCATAATAACCATCAGAACAAACTAAAAAAAGTTATGATCACCAAAAGTATTCTTTTTATATATACATATATATTTTTGTTTTATTGTGCTGTCACTGAAAATATAATAGGGTAATTTTGGTATTCAATAACATAGCATTATATATTTAATATCAATCAGTCAAAAGCGAGTCAGTGTAAAAAGTTTTGAAGGAAGCTTTAAACTTGCGTCTTTTCTCAAATTTTATACGTTCACAGCAACTTCATCAAATGAACGATGGCACCTCTGTATGTAGCCAAATGATAAGACAAAGTAAAATTTAATATTCAGAAACAGTACAACACTAAGTGGAAGAAATAGAGATGTGCTAAAACAATGATCCAACACCAAATAAATACAAATCAATACATCTCAACAAGTTACTCAGCAATAATACTTGTCCGTTAAATATCGATTTCCATTTAAACAACACAGCTGAACCAGAATTTGTAGTGCTTAAATAGAAATCGATATTTAACAGACAAGTATTATTGCTGAGTAACTTGTAACCACTGATGGTTACATACATGATGGGTTTATTCAGCAAAAAAGTGATAACCTCTATTATGAAAAATTAAATATCCTGAAAAATTATCACCTACATTTTATTTTAATAATTAGTACTAAACATATTAATATTTATGAAATTATGTACTATTAATATGCCTCCAACATTTATTTAGAAGACAATTTCTAAGTGTGTCCAAAGATAAAAGTTTTGGAACACTTAAATCACAGAAAATTTATAAGATTAGACATAAAATACAAACTGTTAGTTGTACTACAAGTGTTCAATACATCCAAATATACAATAATAATGCCTAACCTCGGTTTTGTGTAACCAATATATATAGTTGTTTTAAAATAAAGAAAAAACAAAATTATGGTTAAAAAATATATATTTTAACAAATGGCCAAAAATTGAAGATTCAGTTCTTTACTGTTCGAATTTTATTGGATCAACAAACAAAATATTTATGCATACATTTTTTTAAACTAAAGATTAAAATTACTCTAGGTAGAAAATCTGCCTTTGATCTTCTGTGACCAGAATAACCAATTTAATGAAATACCTACAAAATTTTAAAAACTAGATTTGTATGTGACAAATTCCAGAATATCAAGAGATATTACATATCAGTAGCAGTTAAGCCTCCTTTTTATACCTGATGAATAATTTTACATAAAGATGATATGCTTACTACTTTTCAACACAATAAATGGCTTAAAAAATGTGAAAAGCATATGAAATAAGAGCCTCACCTCTTTCTGTACAACGTTTGCCTTTGAAACCTTCCGGGCAAGTGCAGTTACCACTAACAGGATCACAGCTTGCTCCATGTTTACATTCACATATCTACATAGTAAGCACATAAATCCAACTACCTTTTAAAATTTAATATTAAATGTGAAGCTTGCAATTGCATAAAGACAAAAATATTTTGTTACAAATTAATTAATGTCCCAGTTTATTCCATGGCATTCAACTATGAAAAGTACATGCATTACATAAAAACAGAGACTCAACTCCTATCATTATACTGAATAAAAAAACTTGTTTCTGTTTTGAAAACTGAATTAACTTTATAATTGACAGATCTCATTTTTTCATTATCATTGAATTAACTCATAGGAGTAAAATTATTTTTTGTACTCTCCAGTCATTATTCATGTTTAATAGCATATCTGAAATTAATACATAAAATGTTTCCTTTCAAATAAAATATGTAAACTTTAGCTCAATTTTAGTGATATACATGTTTATAAATTAAACCAATCACTATATATCACAACATTTCATATTCCAAATGTAGAAAAAATTAGCATTTCAACTTACAAAGTCATAGCCATAATAAGCATATTAAACTCATTTTCGAAACACAACCTTACAGTTAAAACTGATATTACAGGTGTACTATTTAAGTCCATAAAAAAGTATGTGTAATAGAAAATAATGTTAAAGCATAATATCCAAAACAATTAACAAAAACCAAGAAAACAGTTTCAGTTATGCCTAGAAAAAAAATTGCTTTGTTCCTGGTTACCAAATCAATCCTACATAATGATACCCAATCCTTAAAAAAACATCTCCTAGCTGACCCTAATGAAAAATGTGTTTTGATCTTTTTTTTTTTTCATTAAATTACTGCACCATCTGCTACTGCTAGGTGAAGGCAATAAGAAACCATGTCTCTGACTCATATATTGGTGTGGTATATTAACATTCTCAGCCAATTGTCTCTCTCATCATAGGTTCAATCAAATTAACAGATCATGTGACAACTTTGTACTTCTTATAGTATCAATAATACTATCTTTTAATACAGTGTGTATTCTCACAAACATTAGTACACTTTCAGCAAATATCCCAAGACTATATTAATATGCTTAATGTATGTGTTTGTAAAAAATGAAACATTAAAGTGTTTATCAACACATAATAACATTTAGAAGTAAAATTAGAAAATTAAAAAGTAACATACTTCAACAATTTACTTTAGATTATGTTATTTATTTAAACACTTCAAAAAACAGATGGTTGAATAATTGCTTTTTAATATAGAATGAGAAAAATTTAAGTTTTAAATAATGTAAGATATAAAATTCACATGAGATGAGTGAGAAAAATTTAAGCAAGGTTAAAAGAAATAGAGAAATGATTAGATATGTATTATTAGCCTTAAAACTCACACAGACATTTATACTTTTTCAGCCATCACCATATACATTTTAAGTTAAACTTACCAGTGAGTTTAGCAACAAAATTTTATACTTTAATTTCATAAGAGTAAGTTAGAAAAGTAACACTAAAAAATTAAAATATTTTAAAAAAGTGTTATTAAAAGAGGATTGAACATAGCAAAAGTTAAATCTCTTGCTAGAGAAAATCAAAAGGTGTGAGAGATCTTGTTAGGACAATGCCACACACTAATGGCATGTTGTAATTCTAAGTGATGCACATTTGTTGATGGGCTTGCTAGCATATATATTTTATCTTTTCTCCTGCACAACTTTCCACTATAAGCAAAATGAAGATCTTAAATCTTTTCAGAAGGAGAGGACATTAAGAAATGTGATTTTGTCAAACCATCAATAATTTGGAGAAACAGTATACAACAAACATTTAATAAAAACATAAGTGGATGTGCCTCATTTGCCAATAGTAATCAGTGTTCAGTTATTTCCTTACAAGAGTTGCAATATGTTATTACATTGAACCGTTCACGTAAATCAATAAAAGCTATATTCATGAGTAAAATTCAATTTTCTCAATGGTATGTTGAGTAAATTCATTTTTAAATCATTCAAGTGACAAACCATGTATTGATTAAATAATCTAGTGTAACACCAACATTAACATTACTTCTTTAGGCCAATAGAAAAATGCAAAACAAAAAACAATTTTTAACATTATACAATCATAATTTATACGTGCTACAAACATCAATCACTATCAATGAATTCACAGTATTTTATCATGATGATAAACATGATAAATTGCTTCATGAAATTTTTTTTGGATATTATAATAACAAGGTATTATTGTTTGGTGGTTCACAACTAAAAGTAAATTACAAAACATCCAAATTATAGGGCCCCGTGTTGTTGTTTTTATTAACGACCTACTTAAAAGGGTAGCAACAAAACCAAAGTTCTACCAAAAAAAATTTCAGGCACTTTGAAAGCTCTGGATTGAGTGATATGCATTGTTGGCAACAGAAATAGTGAATATGGTATTAGAAATTCCTAAAAGGAGTAGATAAAGAATATAGTGCATAGAAATAAAACTGGCCTAATATTAATGTCTTACAGCAGGTACAATTAATTATAATCATGTTTCACTAGCTTGTAAAAGACATTCACACCATAACAATTTGAGAAGCATTTACTACACATTCCTTTTCAACCTGTTCTTCTAAGATATACATTGGTCTGTTAGACGTTTATATAACAGCTGTCATTACTTTAGTTTTTGCAAACATTCAAGAAACAAAATACTTCTAGTTCTTACCTCTGAGCAATTCAAGCCATAATATCCTATGGAACACTCTTCCTGGCAGTAGTCTCCATGATAACCAGCTTCACAAATACAGTTTCCTGTTACATGGTTACAGGATGCTTGATTATAACACTTGCAGCGTGTACCACAATTTTGTCCATAAAATCCTTTGGGGCATTGATTAGCACAAACATCACCCTAAACAAAAAATTCAGCAAAAAGTATCAAAGTTACTCTTTTATATTAAATATGAAAGTTCTTGTTGAAAAATCAGTAATCAGTTAACACACATGGAAATTCATGGGGAATAACAAACACAGAAATATATTTTTCACATCTTTTTCGATAACTATTTAAATATCCACATCAAATTACATTTAAATATGTGTAGCCAACCTTAAAAACCCTCAAAATTTCACTAGTTCTGCATTAAGATGCTCCAGTGTAAAAAAAATAATAAAATATAAACACCCAAACCTATTTTAAACAATTCCTTACACACCTATGCCATTTTTTATATAAATCCATAGATTCAGACCAGTCAGCATCAAAATCTACTTCTATACCCTCATGAAGAAAATAACAAATTACCAATTATTTTAACATTAACAAACCAATTTCATTTTACTCATTATTTTTGTGCTTCTTTAATAAACATTCAACAACCATGACTTTTTAAATAACAATGCAATATGTACATATTACATGCATTAACTGATGATAAACAGTAATATGAGAAAAACTTCACATAATTTACAGTCTTTCTTAACTAATTATATATAATAATAAGTAAATAAATCATACATAATAATAAAATAACACAAACACAAATAATTATTTGGGTTCAAAGAAGTGACCGTGAAACCTACTTTTTATCTTTCAAATAAACTTTAACCTTTTATTCCCATTCAAAAACAATTTTGAAGCTCTATTATATCAAATACAGATAAGCACTGCTATGACATGTCATGGTGTGTAGGCACAATACATAGATCCTACACCCTTACCTAATAATTTCTGTGTATAATGAGCATGCATATTTAATAGAGAACATTACTCAGAGAAGCCTCAAAGTTCTTTTCATCTCAGTTACTCATGTGACTGGATCATTCAACAAGGGTGTTACAAGTACTTTTCTGTGATACATTTTGCTGTAAACATAATTACTCTATGCAGAAGGCAACAGTGACCTTTTACACAGGCAAGTCAAGTGATGTGCCAAGAATACAAAATCCCTTTTTTTTAAGTGAAGGTAACCATGAACCAACCTGCACTTTGAGAAGGATGGCACTTTTGTTATTAATACAAAATTATGTTTTGTCTGCCTGGAACAAGATTTTAACAAATTTAATATTACTACAGATTATATAAATATTTGACTCAGATTGTTGCATATCTGAAATAAAGATGGTCTCACTATGTTATATTTCATTCAGTTTCTTTCTCTCTTTCAAAGTCAGTTTAGTGTACCCAAAACAGCCAATCATGTGAACCAGGTCCATCCTCCTTACAGCCATAAATACCCAAAACCTTAATATCACCTTTAAATAACTTACTGACCATTTCTTCATCTATGCCACTGATGTAAATAAAAACCCTGTATGTTATATTCTCTATCCCTACCTATAAATAGCATAATCTAATTATTTTTAGCCCTATTTACCCCACAGGCTATCCTATCGTTGTGCCATACTAAAGATTCTTCTGTAATAATAACTTCATTATGTTGTTCACTCCCATCCCTGTATGTCATTTTTGTTTTCACTCTCTCTTCTAGTTTCCAATCTGCACAAGTTAAGTTAAAGTCTGAAATCTGTAACTCAACAGAACCTTCTCTATCAAGCATTTAGAACAGAGGACTACTGTAACAGAGATGTTACAACTTCAACCTAGTTTGTTACAACATTTTTGGCCAATCAAAATTTAACTAACCTTACATTTCAATCCTTACAATTTTGCTATTTAAAATCAAGTTATTTCACCATCTGGTCACCACCTCCTTAAATATTCTTTCATTTTTTGTTGCCAGACCTCATAAACACTGCTTACTACAAAGAGCAAATATGCTAACAGTTATCTGTTTTGATTCTTTCCAGATTACTCTTGATTGGTTGGTTGGTTGAGTTGGTGTTTTATGGCACAAAGCAGCTTGGCTATCTGTGCCAAATACCCAGTAAAAAGTGAAAATTACAGTAAAATTAGGAAATTTACAAAAGGAAATTAAGGTAAAATAAAATAGTTAAAAAAAGCATAAAACCAATGTTTACATCTAGTCTACAGCATTAAAAGAAAAACTACAGTAACACAAGTTGTAAAGAACTTTCTGTATCATAACTGTAATTATCATAACTCGCCGGGAAGACTAACAGCTAA
This sequence comes from Tachypleus tridentatus, assembly GCF_004210375.1. NCBI lineage: Eukaryota > Metazoa > Arthropoda > Merostomata > Xiphosura > Limulidae > Tachypleus > Tachypleus tridentatus. The sequence goes on along the minus strand of NC_134837.1, from coordinate 238,017,366 downwards.
GTACAAAAACCACTGTCAGTCACCTGAAGTTCGCCTCTCCAGTCCTGGTTCCGAGTTATTTGACAATATGGCCATTTTCAAAAAGTAAAGTAATAAAAGTTTTAAAAGACTTGTAGCAAAATTTTAATAATAGCTCATTAGGATGACTAACAGGTAGTTTGAACAGCAGCATTAGTCACCTGAAGTTGGCCTTTCCAGTCCTGGTTTTAAGTTGTTTGACTTTACGGCCATTTTCTAATTGCAAATCGAACTAGATGGACTGTGATTCTTATAAGGGAATGTCATTAAAAAAAGGTCTAGCATATAAATGAAAAAACGTAACTGGCATTAAAAAGACTGATGGTCTTTAAAAAACTAAAAACATTACATAGGTGGACAGTGTCATCATCACCAATAACACTAACATTATGGACAAACCTTGGAACAGAATATGGTTAAAATGGTGCCGTCACTGAGAGTCATAACGACAGCAAGAAAGTAAAATGTGGTTTATTATGACTTGAGCATCACACAGACTAGACATCAGTGAATCAGTTCCAGATAAAAGAAAATGATGAGTTAAAAAACTGTAACCAATGCATAGTCTAGTTAGAACAACTTCCTCTTTCCAATACTTACGAAAGCAAGATGGTCAAAGTCCAATATAGGGTTTAATTTGGAAAAGCTTGTTGTCATGTTGCTCATTTGGAGTCGACTGCCAACTGACATGGAGCCGAGCCTTGAATACAGGACCATAGTCCATGTATGAAACAGGCACAGCAGACTTAGCTGCAAGCTCATTCCCACAAATACCAACATAGCCCGGTATCCAGAAAAACTGAATAGAAGTAGATGTTAAAGATAATTGGGCCAGTTGGTTTTGAACATTGGTGAAAACAGGATGTGAACTGACGTGAAGTGATTCAAGGGCCAGTAGAGAATTAAGCAGGTCAGTTTGAGTATTGCTCAGCTTCTATGTGATCCAGGGCATAAGAAATGGCGTACAGTTCAGCAGTGAACACAGAAGCTGTAGAGGGGATTCTGCATGCAACCACTGAACCACAACAAACCATGGCAGAGCCCATACAGTCACCTGATTTCAAAACAACTGTACAAACAGGAATGGAATGATGGTTCAAAAGATGTTCAGCAAATAGCAGACAGTATTTCCAATCAGGAGTGTCTGATTTTCTCAAATGACTTAAAGATAGGTCACATTTGGAGACTATAAGAAGCCATGGTGGAATGGGCTGACCAGTGGATAACAGCAATGTTATCCAGGGACAGACTGAATTCATCCAACTCCACCTGGATACGAAGGCCAAAGGGAGCAATGGCAGATCGTCTATTCTGAAAAAGTATGGCCCATCGAGGAAGGAAAACACAATCCCAGGTGGGATGCTTTGGTAAGGAATGAAGTTTTGAAGCATATAGTAAAGACAGTTGCAAACGGCAGAGGTGCTAAGAAGGTTCACGAGACTCTGGGACTTTCTACAATTCCCCAGTTCAGAGCCAAAGTCCTTGATGATGAATGGGGTCCAGAATCTTTAAGGCTGAAGGTCTGGCAGAGCCACAGATCAGTGATCCATAGTTGAATTTCAAACGAATAAAAGCACTATAAATCTTTAGCATAGAACATCAATCCTCTCCCCAAGTGGTGGAAGAGAGGACATGGATGATGTTCAGTGTTCTTGTACATTTGACCCTTAGCTACTTGATGTATGGCATAAAGGTTAGCTTATGGTCATAGATAATCCCCAAGAACTTTGTCTCATGGACCACAAGCAGCACAACTTTGCCAATACAGAGTTCAGGATCAGGGTGAATATCCAGTCGGCAGCAAAAGTTATTGCAAACGGTTTCAGAGAGAGAGAAGTTAAAACCGTTTGCTGTGGTCCACTTCAGTAAATGATTGAGGGCAATCTGCAGCTGCTACTCAATATACCTAATGTTTGACAACTGAAAGATGTGAAAGTCATCAACAAAGAGCCAGTTTGCAACAGCAAGAAGGAGTTGTTCAGTGATGGCAGTAATCTTTATACTGAAAAGTGTAAAACTCAAAACACAGTCCTGAGGGACTCCAAGTTCCTGTAGAAAAGAACAGGAAAGTGTCGAGCCCATATGAACTTGGAATCTTCTGTCCATTAAAATTTTTTTAATAAAAATGGGCAAATGGCCATGTAACCCATACATATGGAGGTCTTGCAAAATGCCATACGTCCATGTTGTATCATAAGCCTTCTCAATGTCAAAGAATACTCATACAAGATGTTGTCATTTGAGAAAGGCTTCTCTGATGGATGTTTCAAGTTGAATCAGATGGTCCATGGTGGAGTGCTGTCATCAGAACCCACACTGAGGGGATGAGAGGAGGTTGTTTGATTCGAGGAACCAAATGAGATGAGCATTAACCATCTTCTCTAAAGTCTCACAGAGACAGTTCATCAAAGCAGTTGAGAGATAGTTTGAACGAATCTTGGGATCTTTCCCAGACTTAGAGAAAGGTAGGACAATAGCCTGGGGCCAGGCATCAGAAAAAACATTCTCCTGCCAGATCCAGTTAAAAACAAGCAAAAGAATAGTAAGAGAAGCAGGAGATAGATAGCACAGCATTTCATAATGTGCATCATCAGGTCCAACCAATGTACTGCCAGACCGATGAAGGGCCAGTTTGAGTTCCACCAGTGTAAAGGGACAATTGTAGTCATATAGACAATTGGTTCTAAAGGACAGAGGTGTTTGCTCTTCCTGAGTCTTGATGGCTAAGGTGAAGGAAAAAGCAGAATTTATTTGGAATTAGTAATAGAAGATATGCTGGTTGTGAACTTAATCCAAGATTCCTTCTGGCTTTGACATCTTACCCACCGAGCATGTGCATGGGCCTACTGGAAAACAATACAGCACGAGAGCGTGGGATATCTACGAAAAGTCCATTTTTGAGTCTTCTGTGCTATGTAGCAGGCAGGATTCTACCATGGATGAAGATATCGCGGAAAATGTGTCGAAGTTTTGGGAATACACTGAGCAGCTGCTTGTATAATATAGTCAGTTACTGCTGCCACAAAGTTGTCTATCAATGGCTTACAGACAATGGCAGGATCAAGTTCTAAAAGGGCAGAGAAAGAGAGCCAGTTTGCTTGATCCAACTTCCACTGGGGCACACTAGTTGGGTGGCATCAACCATGGTCAATCTCTCTCAAAATTATAGGAAAATGATCATTGCCTCGTGGATTATTGTCAACCCTCAAAGAAAAATGGGAAATAGTGAAGGGGAGCCAATTGAGAGGTCAATAGCAGTAAAGGACTGACTAGGTGCATGAAAATAAGAAGAAGAACCAGCATTGAAAAGAGAAAGTTGCTCTATGGAGCGACCTCTGCTATCAACATCAGCACTTCCCCAGAGGGGATGATGTCCATTAAAGTGCCCCAGGATTAAAAAGGGAGATGGCAACTGCTCAATGAGAGCATAAAGATCTAATTGATCATAGGTCTCTCCAGGTGACAGATAGAGAGAAAAAACAGTAATGGTATGACCCAAGGAAACACAGATGGCTACGGCCTCCAAGGGTGTGTTGAGTGGCAAAGACAGGGTGGGCACATGCTAATCAATCAACAGTGCCACCCCTTCAGGCATTCATCCATCACACAGCCTGTCATTTCTGTACAACGAAAACTGCCAAAATGTGATTGTATCGGCAAATTTTAGAAATGTTTCCTGTAAGGAGACTATCAGGATGATAGGAAGCAATCATTGTTTTGATGTCATCCAGATTAGAATGTAAGCCTCAACAGTTCCATTGTATCAAGGTGGCTATTTTTATTTACGTGCAGGTGAATTGGGTGGAGAACCCTTCTGTTTACAACCTTCTTTTTTCTTTATTGTCTTTATTCTAAGAGTCTTCTGTCGACCTCCACAGATCCTGCCCTGGGTCGATTGGGCAGGTCTTTGCTATTGGAAGAGGATTCCAGCGACTGAGGATGTGAATGGATGTAAAAGAAAATGTATCCAAGGAAATGCCCGTATCTGGAACCAAAGGAAGTGGACCTTAGGACTTGCTGGAATGCATGTTTGGGACAAAGATGGGAGCTGAAGTTGATTCATCAACTTTTTTAACCACAGAGATCAAAAGACTTTTCATTTGTTTTGAGAACGATTCTTTTGGAGGCACAGAAAGATCTGTCTGCACTCCCACTGTAGTAATGGAATGAAGTGCAGCAGCATACGTCCAAGATGAAGTGGTAGACAGCAACTTGCAAGCCTCAAAATAAGTAATGCTATGAATTGTTTTCAAACTTTGCACCTCTTTTCCTTCCAACCATTTAGGGCAAGAATAAAATTAGAACAGGTGAGAGCCATTGTAATTGATGCAATGAGGGTCCATTTCACACTTGTAGGCATCACAGTCCTTGCCACCGCAACAAGCACACATCAAGGAACCACGACATGACATGTTGGAGTGACTGAACCACTGATACTGGAAACATCGAAGAGGGTTTGGAATGTATGGCCATACTCTGCAATTAAGATAACCTGCTTTGATGGTGGCAGGTGGACGTGGTGATGTAAATGTGAGAATGAGGACATTGGTTGGCATCATAATTCCATCACTGTGAGTGGATATATGCCTCACTGCAGAAACTCCTTGGGTGGATAAACCAGTAAGAATCTCTGACTCAGGGATGTTCTTCAAATCCCTCTCAACAACAACTCCTCGTGACGAATTCAAAGTAGCATGAGGTGTAACCTCAATAGGTATATCCCTAATTGCCTTTGAATTCAAGTGGAATTCACTATGTTGAGATGTAGATGTTTCAACCAACATGTCACCAGATCAAAGCTTCTTTATTGATTTTGGAGAGCCAGCAAGTTTTTCTAGTCCCTTCTGAATAAAAAAGGGAGACATTTGCTCTAAAGGTTTATCTGAAAGTGAATGCAATATAAGAAAATGAGGTACAACAAGTGGTACAGATGGTGAGGATTGCTGCTCAGAATCTTCAAGATGTGGTTGTTTACCTATAGACTGTTTTTTCACTATTTTATTAAGATTTTTAATTGGAGTATCCATAATGAAAAAAGGAAAATTTCAGTGCCCACTGACCCCATCCACCATGGAGCCCTACGAGGGGACACACTATAATGTCAAACAAGGATACTGCAGCAATGCCAGGGTTTTGTGAGCACTATACCCAGACACCAGCATCAGATACAATGTCCACAACACCTGTTGAAAACATCCAACACTGGTACTTGGTTGACCCTAACCCCAAGTGAACCAGCCAACTGATCCAAGGGGAGCCACCCCAAGGCTGCCTGTCTACAGGAATTCAAAGCCAAAGTGGTGTGTTAGGGTTGGACTCCTCAACCATCAGGATCCTCTCCTCCCCTTCACGTCACCACACATGGCAAACACGTGGATGGATGTTTAGATCCCAGAGGAGGTAAACTGAAAGAACAGAACCTTCCCTAGGAGGTCCCCTCATCATGTACAGGAATCCACACCAAGGATTCTGATTACTCTGAAGTTTCTAAGATTCTGGAAGCTGATCTGACATTCAACTAGGTACAGCAACAACTCAAAGATGAAGATTTTTCTCCAGTTAGTCATCAGACATGTAGGCTCTGACTGAAGCCTTGGGCATACTACTCAAATTCTTCATGGAAACTAACCTAAAAAACTAATAAGTACTCTACAGCAATTACAGAGCCAACCAGGAAGAATTAGTGCAAACTATGTATTTTAAAGATCGTCGGTGTGGGTGTTAAAGCTTCAATTAAAATAAAGTACAGAACAATTTTTTTACCTTCTTAGGTCACCTTCAGGTTAACTCTTGGTTAAATTAAAGATAACCTAAAAAGGTCAAAATGCTTTTCTGTACTTTATTTTAATTAAATTTTTAATATTCATACCAGCTGTCTTTAGAATACATTTTTACCTCAAGTGGGTTTCTAGTCATCATGAATCACATGTTGCAGACTAGTATCTGTACTTCAGAACCAATACCAGCTCTTGTCAAGCCACAGCTACTTGAACCTACAGGAACTTGTCCCACATTTTAAAGTGACTCACTGTCAGATGAAAGTTGGTAAAATACTAATGATGCTTGATGTGAATTTATCTGTCTTGGCAACACCACATCTTGAAGGTCATTAACATATTTGCAATTGGTGGGAGAATTATGTTCTTTCCAGACCCAGATGGTGCTGACAAATATGACTATCCAGATGTAGACAATCTGCTGTGGGGTTGCATTAAAAGTGGGAGAATATAAAATGTATATATATTTATTATAACTTATTTTTGTTTTCCTTTGTCTCAACACACAAAAAATAAAGTGTAAATTTTGTTGTGTGTACTTTGTGGGGGTTATTTCTTTCCCCTTTTGGTTAAACAATATTGTTATTGTTAATTTTTTTTATATGGTTTTGATTTGGTCCTTTTATGTATATATTTTGTGAAAATATCAACTTTTATCTAATCTTGAAGGACCTATTTACTTGTATTTAATGTTAAAGGGTCTTATTTTGTATTCTAGCATGATCTACTTCTGAAGTTTTATTTGCTGTGTCTTTAAGGTAACACTTAAAGGTTTATTCTGAACTTTATTAGTGTCTTGCTTCATATGTTGAACCAATACAAGCACTTATTTTCATACAATACACACGGTTAATAAACCTAAGTCTTACCAGCTAACTTTACAAAAACTCCTTAGATTCATTTTTAAAAAATAAATTTGATCTCACTATCCAGCCAGGAGGACAGTTGCAAGTTCCACTGATGTGATTACATGTTCCATTATTCTGACATACACATTGATTTGCACATCCTTCACCATGAGTACCACTAGGACATTTCTCAGAACATCTGCAAGAATGAGAAAAATAACAATCAACATATTTATCTCTTCTAATTTGTCAAATGACATTAAAATTGTTCTAAGCCTTATATATATTATCAAATATTTGATTTAATGAGCACCAGAAGTATTATTCTGGGCAAAAGAAAAACACCAAAAATAGATTTGCACTCACTACATTTAACTTTTGTTGATGCTTTATGGTATCTAAGTGCCAAAAAAAAAATTAAACGTTTCCTACAAGCAACAGTACAACACATAGCAATTAAAGATACACACACAGGCACATTGTTTAAACACCTATTTAGTATCACTGTAATAACTAACTCTCTAAACTTCATTTATTGAAATTATTGTATAATCAATAATTATTATGTGTGTGTGTTTTGTAGTACATTAGTAAATTAGTCCACCTTTCTTTGGGGGTGATGACAACACAACAGTTTGTTGTTAAACACAAAGCTACATAAAGGGCAGTGCTTTTTTCCACCATGAGTATAAAAACCCAAATTTAACATTTTACTTCTACAGACTTATCACTAACCCAATGAGTGGCAATCACAACATATGAAAATTTAGTTGTAAGGACACACTCTTAAAGAATTTGATCAAACAATGTTTCATATCTAAAATTTTTAAAATATTTTACCCAACTTTAATCCTCAAAATGTATGTTAACTGCAATCCTTTGACACAATCTATTAAAAATGTCTAATATAAAGATTACAATAACTGTCTAATTTCTACTTAAAAACAAACCTTGAGCCATTATTTTATTATTACTTTTAAAGCCTTATATGTAATAAATTACCAAAAGGTAACTGTTTAGGGAGAAAAAAAGGCAATTCCTTCCCTCCCCAGATGCTGGGAGAACCTTCTAAAAAAATACCACTTTTATGATTTTTACCATACAAGTGTTTGTGTGTGTGAGTGTGCTGAACAAATCATAATAAAGTTCCAGGGCAATTTTGTATATATGAAAACATAAAACTGTATGTCAGCAAAACTGTGAGAAAACACACTCCAAATTTAAATGCAAAGCCAGCAATTAAATATGCATATCAAATATGTGGTTGATCTCTTGAAATACTATTCATGATTAATTAAACATTATTACAACCATAACAAGCATGTGAGTACGGTCTGAATTATGCTACTTTCCATACTAAATGCTGAAACAAATGCTTATGAATAATATTACACCCTATATCAGTAATCTCCAACAGACTGCCCATGGATCACATTAGGCTCTCAAAAGTTTGAGCTGTGGTCAACACTATGATCACATATTTCTTTGTTTTATTTGTTTGGTATTAAGCATAAAGCTACACAATGGACCATCTATGATATACCTACCAAGGCTATCAAAACTCCATTGTGTGCATTATAAGCTTTCAGCCTTATTGCTGAACCACTGAGGATCATCTACATCTTGTAACAATAAGCAACTGATTCTTAGGGTGGACAGAGAGCAAACAGCCCATTATGTAGCTTTGTACTAAAATACAAACAAAAATATTATCCAGTGAACTAAATATAAAATAATTCTGGAAACCTGGAACTTATGAGAACAAATAATAACTCCTTCAGTTTTTAGTTTGATAAACAAGTTCTAAATTTTCACAAATTGCATGAAAAATTTTCATCTGCTACAAATTGAATGTTTTAAAATGTATTTCTTTAATGAAGCACCAAAAAAGAGAAAAATAGTGCTCATTTTGAGGATAACAGCACACCTTTTTCTTTTGTGTTTGTCTGTGAATGAGATGTACCATAATCATTACCCCCCCTAAATGGTTTTTATTTTCACTAATAAATCTTTTTGGTATAAACACGTCTACATTCAATCACTTGTGTTCCATAAATGGTTATATTTTTATTCCTCATCATTTAACTTGAAACTGTAAGGCAAGAGCTCAAATAACATAAAATAAAGAAATAATAATGATGACAAATGGTAATGATTATAAAAAGTACAGTTCAAAGTTGTTTAGTGATGTTCATTCTAGTTCACAACCCAAAGCATTCCACCATTTTGTCTGAAAATGGTGTACACAAAGGAAGACAATATGGTTTTATGGTAGAAAACAAAGTTCATACAGCATTCTATGCTAGGTTAATATTCTAAGAACTTCTATGTGTTTGTGTATGTTATTAAATAAAGTCAGCAAAACCAGAAGACAATTTTCACATTTTTTTATTTAGCAAATTATTTATATTCACGGGATGTCACCAAGTCAAAACTTTAACACAAACCACACAGCATATTAATTTAAACAGTTCTAAGGGAAATCCGTGGTGACGAGAAAACCCACTTTTATAGAAAAATATATATGTAAAAATGGCTGGTATGAGTAGAGAAAGCTCTATGTAAAGGAGCGAAAAATGTTTCGACTTTCTTGACTGAAGGTCGAAACGTTGCTTGCTCCTCTACATAGAGCTTTCTCTACTCATACCAGCCATTTTTACACATATATAGTTCTACAGGAAAGCTTTATATGTCACCAAAAAAGAATAATCTATAACAAGGCAACTACAGGTTAACCATATTAAAAAACCCTCTCTGTTGCTTATTTGACGTGCATGCTCATAGGTGTAAAATTTGGTTCAATTTTTGGTGAATAAGAAATGTTCACCTGTTTAAAGTAAAATGAGTAATATCACTTAGAATACTTCACGTTATAGTTACTTTTCTGCAGTACTTACATACACCTGATAAGATAGACAAGAATAATTATTTACTGACACAAAATCTAAGAACAATATCAGAAATAAAAGTATTTGACAAATAAAACTTTTTAATAGTAAAAGTTTACACCATCATGCTGTCTACAGTACTTCAGTTACAAAATTATAGAAACTATATTTCTCACATGTGCCACTTGACCAATGCATTTCACACAGTGATGAATGTAGGTGTCAAGGAACAAGAGAGGGTCTGTACAGCTGGAACTGAATTATTTTCTCGTCACTAGCTCATACTAAAGTCATTCTTAAATTTTTGTTCCTTCAATGCTTTATCCTGGCTATACAGTGGCTTTTCCTAACTGCAGACATGCAAGATCATACGTATCAAGTGATTACCATAACATACGTTACTGCAGATACTGTGAAACATCTGTTCTAGAAAGTGGATGATGAATCACATTCACATGTAACTGTGTTTCTGATCAACACGAGCATGTTCAACAAACAACTAGTCAAATTGTGGTCTATTACATGATAAAATATCATGGCATTTCATACATGTTCATTTTAGTTGGTTTTGTAAGGATTAATAAAGTTTACAAGCATAGCCTGTATTACACTCTGTTAAACCATAAAACTGGTGGTGATAAGAAGTACACATCTTCACCACATTTAACACAGATGAGAAAATAAATGGCTGTTCAGATTCTCTTTTTGGACTATACAAAACTCTCCTACTGTTGATATCTATCCCTAGCTTACCCCTGAACAAGAAAGTTTCTCCTTTCAAAAGTGCTCATGTTATATGGTATATTTGTGTTAAATGATTCCTTGAAACAATGTGTTTCCCTAACATTATGCTGATATCTACTGTTCAGCTAATACATCAGTCATAAACTGTTCCAGATTATTAACCAATGAATAACCTACAACCCACTTGGTGAAGTAATTGTTAATAACAAGCATGTACCAACAGCCTTGTTCAGTCTCCTGTAAAGGACAAGATATGACCAATATTGACTTTTCATGCTGGAACTTTCCTCGCTTTAGCTTCTCCTTAGAACAGTACTGACACAATACAGTGTGTGAAACACTGCTCAACACAAATGCAGCCAGCAAAACTACTTTTTCATATCAGCATGTATATATGTAACATGCTTATCACTTATAGGTCTTGAATTATGTAAAGTCTGTAATATTTCCTGGGTGAGAGCTCTAGGAATCACCAGTTGCATCAAAAATTGAATCCTTATTTCAACGGTTTATAAGAAAGGTAGAGTACACCTTCCTACACTCACAGCTACTCATACAAGTACCTCAGGTTACATGAACCTGTGTATTCCTCAATATACAAGAATCACATTTTACCTTATTGCACAGCAAGTAGCATCCAAACTTGATCTCAGTCCTTCAGTTGCACTTCCCAAACATCCTCATATGTCACTCAAGTAGTTCTTTCATTAAAATAATCATCTACTGCAGTGGTTCCCAACTAGGGGTGCGAGATAACATTTGTTTTGGCCACCTTCACCTTTATTCTGAAATAAATAATTACTGTGAGGGGTGCAAGAACATATTAAAATTTTTTAGGGGTGTGGGGCATAAAAAAGGTTGGGAACCACTGATCTACTGTGTGACTTAACAACACAGATGTTGTAATGGTTTTAACTCCCACATGGTGTGCACAAATCAGGACATTTAGTAAATAGTTATAGTCTCACTGTTTGGGAAGACAACTTGTGTTGTATCTCCCAGACCACATGCACCACTTATCTCCCTGGTCATTCCAACAACAAAAACAGGATCGATATATTATTGAAGTGTCACAAAGCTCCTCTATGTAGGCAGAGCTTTTACAGAAAACAGACAGTATTCAAATCTACCTAATTATCTAGAAATTTCTTACATTAGTAAGTTTTTGGTAAAACCTAACCCACAGTTAATATTGCAGACTAAATATTATCTAAAAATAAGTCTACACATGTAACATATGATCTGTGATGCTTATAGTTTTATCATGAAGTACAGTTTTAAACTACTGTAAGCAGTATACAAAAGAAGCATTTCCTTCTGTAACTTAGCAGGGAAGACATGGTAATTCCCAAGGATTGACATGGGGTAGTCAGATCCAACCTCCAGTGTCACTCCAAGGGGTACCCTATGGGTATATGTCAGGTTTGGTGAAGATAGGTCAAGCTGCACACTAATTATAAATCAACATACTGTACAGGGAAGACACAACAGTGTCATATTCTAATATTGCCTTCACAAAACCAACCCACCAGAGCAGCTCCCTACAGAAGAAATAAAGCATAAAGTGCATAGTTGGCCTGCAAAGAAGCTAGAAGTAGCCATGTAATAGTGTAAATGAATGACTTGGGAATGAAAAAGATGGGTAGGTGACTGGACCATCCAACAAAAAAATGTAGAGAGCTGAGATGAGTCCAAATGGAAGAGCCAGGAACTAAAGCACACACATCTGATGGTGATAATGAAGATAATGTCTGGATGCAGAGGAGATAGAAATGTATAAGCACACATCTAACAAATTATCATTCACAAACCAGGAGTGAAAACCCAATGAAGGACTAAGTATGACTCCACTGGGAACATGGCAAGGCCAAGACTGATACAGAACCAACAGATTAATGATAGGGTACAAGTCCTCTGTAATTCTGGGGATAAAAAAAACAGGTGGATATAAAAGTACAGATGAAACAGATCTCCGTATTTGATGGCAGCCTTTCAAAACAAGTCCTGAATTGTGCCTGTAAGATGCTAGTCTGCAACAAAATTACAAGAAGGAGAGAAGAAAATAGGATGGAGAGACAAATGAGGAAGAGAATGGAAAAGAAAAACCAGATCTCTGAAACCACCTTTAGAACCCAAGAATCCACTGCAAAGTTCCTACAAATGTTGGCAAAACTGAGAAGTCTGGCCTCCACAAATCCCAAACTCACAAAAGAGTCACCATGCTCACTGATAGCCAAGACAACAGCACTCTAAGGACCAACAGAAAGTATCAGGAATACAAGAGGCTGGAACTGGCAAGGGAGAGGAAGTAGGGGGCCAAGACACAGGAATAGGAGTGAGAGATGAATACAGTAAGACTGGGGAGCTGGGAGAAGGAAACTAAAATATTAGAGTCTGATACTCAAAAAGGGATAAATATCTCCAAATGTTGCAAGTCTAAACAGGGAAATACATAGTGAAGACAAGCTCAAGCAGAATAAGAGATATTACATGCTGACACCTGAATGCAACTGGTCCCTAAAATAGCTTACACAAACCCAATATCCAGAAAGGGTAGGAAAAACTAAATATTGACCCAACAACTTGTCACAGCAGAGAGCAAGATTAGAATCATACAAAAAGGGAGATAAGGATAAAATATAACCTATCTGATTGATGAAGTCTACAAATGGGGAAAGAAGTCTTAACACCTTCCATGAAACATAATGTGACTGTAAAGTGTAGGCAGGATTAAAAAACAAGTTGTCTAAATCTTCATCAACATGTGAGGGTTTACCTTCACATGGTAAGAAATGACATTCATCTGATGATTCTGAAAATTGAGCAAATGCCCTTAACTAAAACTTTTACTTTTTGAGCAAATAAACTTGTTCAGATATTATTGAAATAGTAGGCTAATTAGGGTGCAAGATGAGTAGATTGGGAGAAAGAGAATTTAATGAATTCTCAAAACCATAAAAATTCAGAAAAATATGATTGAAAAAAATTCATGGCTGAAAAAAAAAAGAACTGTAAACTGGAGCAATTAAGTGAAAAAAGGTTTCTGAAAACATCTGAACAGTAAGACTGCCAATTAAAAAGTGATCTATGACTACAGAAGAGAAATTAATAATAATGATATGAATTGTGTTGCACACCTGTTAGTGGAGGGTTACTGCATGATCATTTGTATGACAGCATGTAGAGGCCTCACGAGTACACGAGGACATGTGGAGTATCAAAACTAGTAAGAAGCAAAACTTATGCATACAGAGGACATAATAAGTTGAAGAAAGCTATATGTGAAGAGATAACATATTGTACTGGAATAAAGTTTATGATAAAAATCCATTAGCAATAAAGAAAACAGTATGTGAAACACATTATTCAACTACACGAAACAATTAATAAACATATTGCATTAACCTACCTTTTCCAGTCCTCTACCTGGCATTTTGTTTTTGTGTGTGTGTGTGAATGCACATAACAATATTAAGTATATCAACTTTCTGCCTGCACAGATAAAATTTGTCAGCATATGAAACAACCCCAAGTCTGTGATTTTTGAATATATTTTGTTGGTGGTAATAAAAACCATCAAATTTAGCTAAATACATTTCTTAGTTTTACAATTTCCAAGCATTTTAATAAAATCATAGATATCTCTCTTAAATACTAAAAGTATTTTCTTTCTTACAATATGCACATCTTAGGACTTCTATGGGCAGTTAATTTCTAATCTTTAAGTATTATATCAAAAGCCTTCCTTGATTACATTCTTAAATTATCTAACTATGTCATGTTTTTTTTTCTTGCATAAGATAAATAAAGGTAATAAATACATTTTATTAGTTTCTCTTCATGCTTATTTATTTTGTTGAAGTGATCATTTTGGTGGCTACTTTTCAGATTACAGAAAGTCAGACTAGTAATCTTAAATTGAGTGTTTTATAATGTACTTCATCACAGCACAAGCTTTGAGATTAGCAGGAAGTATCTTAAACAGCTGGAGATAATTTATGAAAGATGTTTGGAGGTAACTTTTTCAATAACACAGTTAAATTAAAAACTACTTATTAATGTTAACTTTAGTAATATATTCCACTGTTGAATTTCTTTCAACATATTATACTTATGATGATGATATTACCAATAAGCATTTGTGAAATCTGCATTTCAGGTCAATGGTTATATTGTGGACACATCTGTTATATACTTCTATTATTTCATTCTGCATTGTATATTTATAAGAAAATAAGCTTTAGGTTCAATCGACATGTTTAATGAATTAAATGCTTTTGTTCAAATATGGTGATGCTTATGAATTATTATTTTATGGGTGTAAATGCAAGAGTAACAAGGTACTAATACCTAGCTGAAAAGGGTCAAATAAATAATGAGCCTTTATCCTCAGATGCTAAATACAACAGCTTAAACATATAGCATGCTTAATAAAGTTATCCCACTATAATAAAACTTCACAATGACTAAATTTTGGTAAATTATATACTTTATTTCTATTTTCATATAAAATTTATTTTAATTACAGGGAAAATGTGATAGGCAGTCTTAAATATTTATTTTTAAATAAAAATTGAACTATCATGCATTAAAACCCTAAAATACATAGTTCATATGATAAAAAAAACATTACATACAAACCTGAAATATTTAAATTAATAACAATATAAAAATATGTCTTACAATGCTCCTTGATAACCTGGTGGGCACTTGCAACTTCCAGATACATGATTACATGTAGCATTGTTCTTACACTGACATTCCTGTTCACAACCCAAACCAAAAAACCCAGTGGGGCATGGATTATCACAATATTTGCCCATCCAACCTTAAAAAGAAACACATGGTAACACAAACATTTTTTTTTTTTTGTTTTTATTAATCAAGTATACATGGGCAAGCAAAACCCATGATAAACAAAAATTGTGGGTATATCAAAAAGTTCTTATCAAAATCACAAAAATATATAGTTTTTGCCATCTCTTCTTAAACACTAAAAGTGGTATTTCATCAGGTGAAACTACTTAAGGATGTCATCAGACTTCTCTATAAATGAGCTTTAATTAACAAAGAAAATGTAATGGGAAACCTAAAATTAAAATATGAAAACACACCATCACATCCTCAAAACAATCGAGCATCTAATCATTCAGAACTTATCTCCTGATGACTTCACAGGTTTATATCATTTACATAAAATCAAACATATTTTAACATAAAATGTTTACACAAGTCACAGTGTATAAAAACATATTCAAAACTACAGTCCTATTACATTCCTCTTCTTAAACTACAAAATATATTTGTACTTTAATACCAAAATACAGAAATCAAATATGGACATGACACAAATAAAATTTAAAACAATTAAAACAATGTTTATGTTTTCACTATTAAACTGAAACATTATTTATTTTCAAAGAATAGGTATTACCTTGCAGATGCAATATTATCATGAAAGGATTTGTGCTTCACTTGAGTAAATTTAAAAATATTCACAAATATGTTGTGTTATGGGTCCAACCATTACATATGTCAGAAAACATTTCTTTCATGGATCTCAAAATTAGGCACCCAGAAAAGTTAAATAGCTCCACATATCTAATAAATACAATGACGTATAAAAAGAGGGTGGTCTACTGATTATGTTTGCAAGTTGTATGACAAATTATAAAAGTGGATTTTTGTGGATTCTATTTCAACTGGCCCAGCATAGCCAAAAGGTTAGGATGCTTGCTTGAATCATAATCTGAAGATCACAGATTCAAAGCCCCATCACACCAAACATGCTTGCTCTTTCAGCTATTAGGGCATTATAATGTGACAGCCAATCCAATATTCAGTGGTAAAAGAGTGGCCCAAGAGTTGGAAGCAGGTGATGATGACTAGCTGCCTTCCCTCTAGTGTTACACTGCTAAATTAGGGATGGCTAGCACAGATAGCCCTATGTAGCTTTGCATGATATTGAAAAATAAACAATTTCAACTTTACTCAACAATTTCCTGTTTTCACACAGACATGATGACAGCCATAACTATACCACACACCACATGCACACTTGAATGTTCCATGGTTAGCAGCAAATGAGTGAGTCTGATTGTAATTAAACATCAGACCTTTTGTTTACAGTGAGCATATGGAACATTGCAGTGGTATAGGTTGACTCCCCTCTACATGTTTCTGTACTGAAAACCAAAAAGACTGTTCACAGTTAACAAGACCACCTCAACGGTGTCAAGGCTTTCTTTAGACAGATTAATTTTGTTAAATTATGCATGCATTTCCTTCAAACTTTGCTAATCAGAAATATAAAATTATTTTATTGGATCAAATCCAAAGCAAAAAATTATCTCAATTTGTGTAACTAATTACTTTGAATGTCAATAGGCAAAATGTAATTTTATTTATATACACCTAACTGATCTGTTTCTCTTACATGAATTCAGCAGTTAATGATAAAATTTTCTCTCTCTTCACTGTGACAAGGACTCTGCCAATGTAAAATTACCACTTTATAAAACATAACCTGTTTAATATACTTCCTTAGGAAAAAATGTACCTACTTACCAGGTTTACATGTACAAGAGCCAGTAGCAGGATTACAAACAGCACCATTCTGACAAAGACAATCACGTTCACACTGTTCACCCCATTTTCCATCTGGACAAGCTGTGAACAATTATCAGTATATTAGACATATTGTGAGTTGGAAGGTTCACTGAACACTACAGGAATTATACTTAAATATACATTTCATACAGTAATAACCATCTCACAAAATCTTTTCACATGTGAAATATTTTTAATCTTGAAATCTGATATAAATGTGCTTGAACAATATACATTGTACATAGTTTGTCAGTTTTGTTTTGCTTTAATACTTTTGTGACAGGGCAATACCATATACAATTAGACAATTAACAAATCAATTGGCAAACATATAATAACTATTGTGATTTTCTGTGGGATATAGAGTGGCAAAATACATACAAGGAATATAAATACAATACATAATCTGTCATACATTGGAAGTTGTATTCCAAGAAAATAAGTGTGTAAACATTTCCCAAAGAATGTTAGATATTCAATTCAATAACTAACATTTTGTTTCTTTTTCATTAACCTCCCTACTAAAGTAAGATCAAAGTCTGTGTGTCCCAGCTTTTGACAGAGTTACATTCAAAATTTAAACTACTTTATTATCAATGAATACAAATAAACTTGGCATTAAAGTGTAGTAAGTAAACCAAATTTTTCCACATGCCACATGAGCCAGCCCAGCAAATTGATGTTGGTCCAAAAATATGCGTCTTTCTGGAAATGTTTGGCTTGTTTTGATTAGAAAAAAAAAAAAAAAAAGGAATCTGTCACTATCTCTGATGCCTTGGTTACTGGACCAAGCTCATGATCTAACCCAGTGCCATGAGAGCCAACATAAAGAAGTTAACACATAAATGTGAAGTAAATCAATATTGTAATGAAACATTCTTGACTGAAATGTTCTAGATATGGTTGTGAATGTGATGGCTTAAACAATGATTGCACTAAATCATTGGTCTATGTCAGATGAAAAAATAACATGTTTCAAGTTATCCAAACAAGCTGAAGTGGAGATTTGTCAACTGATTACTGTATTGACAGTAAAACATAAACAAATGGGTGCAACAGTTTTGTTGTCTTCAAATAAAGGATTGGAATCATGTATAAGGAACCATTAGTTTCAATATTTTGTGAAACTAATTGCAGAGTAAAACTAAAAAATGCAGATGTATGATGCATTACAAAATAATTTCCTTTACAATTTTCAGATTAAAAATATC
Source organism: Tachypleus tridentatus (assembly GCF_004210375.1). Classification (NCBI taxonomy): domain Eukaryota; kingdom Metazoa; phylum Arthropoda; class Merostomata; order Xiphosura; family Limulidae; genus Tachypleus; species Tachypleus tridentatus. Next base: position 237,999,271 of record NC_134837.1, on the reverse strand, counting down.
ATTTCTATAATGAAGAGTAAATATTAGAAGGGTGATATAATACCTATATCATATCACTGTAGTATAATCAATATAGATTTCACCATGTCTTATTTTCATTAACATTTAGTTTTTTTCTTTTAGAAACTGTGCCAAGCTTCTGAGCTACAGCAAAATATACAGAAATAACCCTTAATTACCAGTTTTTGAATCCATCACATTTATTAAATCACCACCAAATAAGTTCTCATCATGTTTGAGCCATAGCACTTGCATCTGTTCAGTAAATGTGATTAAAGGTACATTGACCCTTATATTATCAGTATAATTTCACACAGGCATAGCATGGCCTAATGGTTAAGGCACTCAACTCACAATCTTAAAGCTGCAAGTTTGAATCCCTACCATTGCATAATGCTTGCATTTCAGTTATGGAAGATTTATAATGTGATGGTCAATCCTACTATTTGCTGTTTTAGGAATGGCCTAGGAGCTGCCATCTCCTTCTAGTCTATCACTGCTAAATTAGGTACAGCTAGTGCAGATAGCCCTTAGGTAGTTTTGTAATGATTTTTAAAAACAAATCAAATCAAATAAACCATTTTAACATGTGTGTGGGCCAAATGAGTAAAATGTTTTATCCACTCACAGATTTAACTAATACAGATAACTAAAATATATTGCTCATATTATTTTATAAATGAAAGACATCCAAACAACAAAAATTAAATCTACAACTCTAGATTATAAACTTATAATATTTCATATGATCTATATGGACAAATTATGAAATTTAGCCAAAAATAGTTTATAAGTTACTTTAGTGATCTTATTATAATGTTTATGTGTGTGTCTACATGTATATATAACTAAAACTATAGTAAATCAAAACACAGTAAGACGCTGCCTAGGAAGGGGCTGATTTTCTGTTTTATGGCACTGAACCAAACAAGATTGTGGAATTATACTGAGTAACATACATTAAATTTGGTAGCACTTAAACAAAGCACTTATACATCATTCACAAAAAAGAAACAATGCCTTTAGTTACATAACTCCATATATGTAATGTTAAAATGTTCCTGTTAAGAGCTGGTTCATTTAGAGCTCCGTTTTCAGAAATCACTGCTGAGCACTAAATGGAATATTACTAAATACAAAATGAAGTCAAATAAACAATGTTAAGAGACAAATCTGATATGATAATTACTGACCTAAGGTTTGGAAGTGCTCAGGTAACATACACAAATAATTATTTGCATTTTCCTGACATTTATTCTTAGTTGTTTCAACAATATAATAAGCAAGGAAGATGATTTTAAGGACAGTTTAACTTTCAGTTTGAGTTTTTACAAAAAATTCATGCATATTGACTATTAATAGTAAGTAGTATTAAGGAGGTTTGAATTTATGCATATTGGTAGTAAATAAGCATATCAAGTTATTGTCTAAGAATCAAGTTTAAATTAAATCCCTACTTTAAAATGTTGTAATTACAGAAAAATATGTATAAAAACAACACAATGAAATGCATTAGATAGTTCATATGTTAATAGTGTGACAAAATCACACAATACAGTTTAGTAACATACAATAACCTAATAAATTCTATGAGAGGAAAATAAGTTTTGATTTAGTGAATTATTTATTTTAACCTGATATTAATAAAACATTCACAAACCAAGGAACCCTTATAACAGAGCAAAAAAAAGACATACTTACAAACATTACAGGTATTTCCACCCCATCCTTCATTACACAAGCAAATATCTGGTGCTTCACAAACCCCGTTCACACAAGAGTCCTTACAATGTGCTATCAAATAAATAAATATTGAGATCAAGAGATTGGCAACATTAAGATATATTTCTTGCACAAAAATACAGTATTCCACATTTATAACTGTTCCCAACTGTCATAAATTTAAAAAGGCTTTGCTTCCTTTAGAAATAAAGTTGCATGTAAAGCACACTGGTGGAAAATTTCTCAAAACATGCAACACACTGCAATATTATGAACAAATTCCTTAAATTAAAAACAATATGAATGTTGGTCAGAATGTCAAAATAATCTGGTTTACTTAACTGCTTTCTTTGTTACACACAGAACAGGACTGAAATAGTTTAAAATACTAAAAGGCATACAACAAAAAACTATGTAAACACAGTCTATAAAATGTGTGTACATGCCATTTATTATACATAACCCTTTAACTTCTGGTATACTAACTTCCTTTGTGCATGTCACAAAAAATGTTAAATGTTTAATATTAATTTATTTGAATGAAACAAACATTATCAAAAGCTTTATAATTCAAAGTTTTGCATTATTCAAGTTATAATTCTTTTATTTCAAAAGAAACCTCCAAAACAATTAAATCTTCAGTTTTGTTGTTATGTAACATAAATTTAGTTAAAATATCCGAGCTTTAGTTTCTTCCGTTTCTATTCAGCTTAGTCTTAGTACCTCTATGACAGTCTATAAGAGTTTCTGCCTATACAATGTTGATTTCTAAACTTAAAGTTCATATTACAACAGACATTCCAAGAAGGACCTTATTTCTATCTTCTCCTCTGACAGATGTCACATCCACATTCCATAGTATTCTGTTGCTAAGCAACAGTCTTTTTGAAGACTTGAATAGCATGTTTATAACAAATAGAAAGAGCAGATTTATCAGTCTAATCTCTCAAACTTACCAGGAAACATAAGCATTAAGTTATTTTTCAAATGAAAAGCAAACTGTCGCTAAGTCCATTATGGAAATGAATGTCCCTAGAGCTTGGTAATTTTTCTCATCTTGTGCATAATATTTTGATACACAGTTAAGTTTTATGTAGGTTTTACTTTTATGATTTAGTTAATTATGTATTATTTGTGTTTTAAAATTTATATTTCAAAGGTTCAATGTTATTTTAATATTATTCTTTCTGAATTGGTCAAAACGTTCTTCTTAAAAAGGCATGTTCAAACTATATTTCATTGCACTGTATGTTGATAATAATGGATAGAGTTAGTGCTAAGGTAGGGAAAATAGAAAATAAACTTAAATATTTACCTTCACAAACTTTTGATATTCATTTAAAAAGGTTCTAAAGATTATTTAAGTGAAATGTGAAAACTAAGAGATAGAAAATAGTATTTTTATACTTAACAAGCAAATCTCTTTGCAGGTGAACTATTCAGATTCTGAGTACAAATAACTAAATTGAATAACAATTATTTATTAAAAATAACAAAAACAATCAAAATACTTTATCTTTTAGAAATTTCATACTTTTAGGATAGTTCTTGTCAAATTTCAAACAATTTCATCAACTAGTTTTATTTTTGGAATGAAATATGACAAGAGTAATGTTACCTATTAAAAACCTTCATTGCCAGAAGTCATGGGGTTAAATATCTACTTTTAAAATTTGATTTACAAATGGACATTTAACTTTCATAGCTTCAAAATTAGAAAAATTGTAATGATGACTGAAATACCAAAAGTCCAAAGAACTTAGATGCAACTGTGCATGAGCTATAAGTTATTTGTCATTTTATCAAATTAAGATACATAAACTTAATTAGCACAAACTTCTTGAAGAACCATTTCTTACTAGAAAGGTAACAAAATGTTATGCCATAATTCCACTACTTTCCTTTTTTACTTCAGATTAAGTATTACACTGACCTTTTTGAAACAGCTAATATTGGTAAATAGGAATAACATTAAATTATAACACATGCCTATTGTTTTGACTACATTATAATCAAATTTAGCATATTACAACTTTGAAATAATTCTCCATTTTTTAGTTATACTATTATGAAAATTACTTACGAATACATTTTCCTTCACTTTCACCAAGAATGTACCCTTCACAGCATTCATTCACCTTTTTTGTTTTTGTTACAAGTTCCAACTGATATCCTGTTGTATATGCAATCCTACAATAATAAAATAAGTTTATCTAAACATAATGTAACATGTTAGAATTATGATAAATCTTAATTCAATTTTAGAAATTGATGCATGTTAACTGAAGAGTATACACTCTGTGGAACATAACAATTCCTACAAATAACTAAGTCTGACAAACAATTTCTGAACTTTTTAAAAAGAAACAAAGTATAATTGTAATTAATAACAATCTTTGTTATTTCATGTGATTCTTCTATTACCCAAATAAGTAAAGTAATGCACATTTTCATGTCAGTTTTGTTCAGAGAAGTACAAGCTGTGATGGTAATAAGACTTGATTGCAGGATGGCAAATTACAATTTGAACAAATAAATCTATGAGTTGCTTTGTTAAAGTATTAAGACACATCTGGGACAATCTCAACCACATTTTATTTAATGTAAACACATCAGCACCTGTAATACATATCCAACATCAAGACCCAATGTTTATCATTTAACTAAAGCAAACAGACTATTTAAGACTAACCATGAACTCACTTCTACATAATGTTAAAAAGTCAATCAATAGTTACCAAAGATACTGACATTTACACCACAGAAAGTTTAAATGCCATAACAAATGCTTTAGAAAATACTGTCCCAATCAGAAAGAATAATATAAACATTAGCAGGTAGTATTTAACAGGACAAATTCAATTCATAACCTCCAGGAAAACAGAAGATATTACAAAGAGGGTTTATTCATACAAGAAACATAAACCTTAAATCCTAAGTCACTAACACAAACAATATTGAAAAAATTAATCAAAACTCTATAGGAAGAAAACTGGCAACACTTTTGTCAATCAACAGACAAAAACAGACAAAATACATCTCTTTCTTTGGAAAAAGCTCAAAACTATATGCAACAATAAACCTGCTCAAACAAATCACACATAAAATATAATAATACCACAGCAAATATGAACAAGAACAAAGCTAAACTATTTAGTAATACCGTTACAACAGTCTTCACCATACCCAGTATTAACACTTCAAATAATGATCTCTACAAAGTAAATAATTATATGCAGAAAAACAACATGTTCACTCCCACATTCCCAACTTAACTCAGCCCAGACAACCCACTCACTAATATCAACATCACAAGGATGGCTTCAGAAATATCTTAAAAAATGCATCTGACTTACTCATTACACATCTTGCAACAGTCTTTAATCTATAACTAAAATTGGGTTATTTTTCTATAGTATGGAAATCTTCTGTTACAAGCATCATCCCTAAGAAAAGTAATGACCACAGTAACCCAGGTAAATATGGACTAATTAGTTTGTTAGATTGTAAAGGCAAACTAATGGAAAAAATTACCACAAGGGTACTTTTTCATCTCAAATTTAACAAGCCTCTTTCTGACATACAAAACATATCACATATGCAATGTCAAACAGTAGATCATTTAGTAAGATTAACAGAGTCCATTCACAAAGGATTTAACCATAACCAAGCAAAATTGATGTATTTCTAGATGTCAAAAAAACTTTCAATACTGTCTGGCATACTGGCATCAGATATAAATCATGCAATTACATTATACCTACTCTATTCATCATATAAATTTCAAGTATCCTCATCAAGAAAACCATAAAATAAAAATAAATAACATTTCAACCTCATTCCCACACCTAGTCAGCATACTGCAGGGCTCAGTTGTAAGTTCTTTACTGTACATGTTATATATCAATGACAAACTTTCTGGCACTTTTTAAAACACTAGCCTCATGCTACATGGATGCTGCTGCTGCATGGGGCACATCATATACATAATCCACTTCTGACAGCTAACAGAATAGAAACATGCTTAACCACAGACTGAACTCATTTAAAACACAAGCCATTATCTTACATCATAGGTTAAAGCAAAACAATAAAAAAGTTAGAACAGCTAAGTTAAAGCTTTATGATACACACATTAAATTCACAAACAAAATGTTTCAGATTATCCTTTAATAGAATGTTAAGCTAAAACACACCTTTCACAGAAATCATGATTGAAGCAAAACATCAATTACCTTAAAAAGATTAGCACTTATGCCCAAAGACTGCAAATGCCAATACAATTATGATAATACATAACATACATTAAACCAATTTTTAATATAGTTGCTCTGTTGTGTGTAACATGCCAAAATATTAAAATGAAAAATTAGAATCAACCCAATTAAAAGGAATAAACTTGGTCTATCATCTTCCAATTTACATCTCTGGCACATACCTTCACAAAGTAAATAAATCAAGAATAATCCAAACATGCTTCACAACCCTAGATACGAAATACTACGACAAGTCCAAGAATAAGAATAGCCTTTATATTAAAATCACCAAAACTACACCTCCTGGAACAAGTGTATGCCTCCTTTCATCTACATTATTACATAAAACAAATAAAACTCACACTATCAAGCAACAGCTTGAGCATTTTGCCTTGTTCTTCTCCTCCTCTATTTGTTATGTTACTACCCAGAATGACCAATGGAATACATGTGTACTTGTATGTGTTGCATAAAAATATGAAATTGTTATATATAACATGTTTAATTTGTTAGAGCTTGTTAGCCTAATGTCTTCTATTGAAAACTGTTTACTTTTACTGGAATTGAAATCATAATATATATTGTAGAATGCTATCTATTCTGTGTAAATGTCAATAACAAACCATAAACTATGGTTCTGGTCTTGTATTATATTTCTAGTGCTAGGCATTGGTTGTTTGGTGTCTTTGCTAATCACCATTGATCTCAAAAGTTGCAACCCAGCTATATTGATATCAGTCAATAATCTACAGCTAATATGATCAGTGATGTGCGAGTTTGAAAGTGAACCGATTATGTTCTTTACTATGATGTATAAACACAGTTCAGCATTTCTAATTATTAAAGACTTAATAACAAACAAATTGCACTGTTCTGCTTGTTCAATACTAGTTTAATATACTGATAAGTTGACTCAACTTTGGGAACCTATTAGTAACATATAAAATCTTTCCAAAAGACAAATAGGATACAGGAACTGCATATAAAGTAAAGTGTTGATCAACATACATAAATTATGACTGAATTAACAAAACAGCATAGTTCATTTATTAATAAACAAACAAAACAATGTGTCAAAAGCTGTTCTGTGGTTAAATGTATCATTTTTACAGTTCTTAGAAATTTTAAAGCATGAATTATGATTGTCTAGCAAGATATTAACTTACTTTTCTATGTATAGTCTTACGTATTTCACTTTCATATTTTTATTTTAATTATCAATGTACATGTAATGTAACTAATATGCTTGTCAATGCTAGTGAAGCTTATTTGGTCATTTTATTCTTCTGAGCTCAGTGCTTTTTATTTTATGAACTTTAGTTTTTCTTTTCTTTACTGGAGAAATAGTTTTGTACATATTGCATATTTTGTTGCTAAACATTACATATTTGTAGCAAATGTAAAGTTTCACACTAATAAGTAAAAATTTCCGTCTTATGTTCAACTAAATTAAAAAAAAACAAAATTTATAAAATTTTACACACAAAAACATATTTCAGATTAACACAGAATATTTTACTGAAAAACATCTGTTTCATTAAACTATAATTTTGACAGTGATATTACTTGTTCAATAGGGAAAACAAGTTTTTTTACCACACACACACACACACAGCATATAACACTAAACTATATTTACACTGTTTTCTCTTGTTCAACAGTACACATGAACAAACCATAATGAAATTGTTAAAATATTATATAATAAAAAAATTTTTATGTTTTCTTACCTGAACCTTGAGCATCTAGGTGGAATAGCAAAACACCACGTATATGTTCTGATATGGTATGGTTTGTTGTAAGATTTTCTTGTGGATACTGAATATCTATGAAATTATAAATTATATATTAATATGAACACGTATAACCTCTAAATGAATACCAGTTATACTTTATAATATGAATTATTAATTTCAAATTAAATTTGGAGCTAATAACAATAATCACACACCACATGAGCTAGACATCTCTTTTGTTACTGCACAAATGATTACCTAAACTTTATATTCAGATAACATGGCACAAACCAGACAAAAACAGAAATCACAATGCCTTATCATTTCCACTTCACACTACAACACAGTAGTTATCTCTTGGCAACATATTAATCCAAATTTTTTACTATCTGTCCTTCAAATACACTTTTATAGAGATAGTTTTAAGAAGCTTTGTCCATAGAATAACTTTAAATGACTGTATTCTTATATGACAAGATTACTCATTGAAGAATAATTTTCAGATGGTCTAGCAGCTCAATGTGATTATTTCAAACCAATGCATGTACAGATTTGTGAAAAAGTGAAATGGAGTTGTGGGTTTAAATACCAACAAGTCTCAGTTTTCACTTCTTCTTGAAAACCAAAAAGCTTTCCAGAAATGGTGGTAGGACACACTTTAAAACTTTGTTTGTTATTAGCATTACAACTGTTATCAGAATTCTAATGCTAAATGTAGTAGTTGAATATTAATTTATTATGACACCTGTCAGTTGCATTACATCTGATGTTCTTGTACAAAACACTTTTTTACAGATAATTTTCTTTGGTTGTAAAGAACTTCAACAGCAACATTAAAAATGGTATCCTTCAGTTCAGAAATAGTTGCAGGTTATAGCAATTAAGTCACATCTTAATTCACTCAGACCATATTCCCAGGTTATCGGGAATTTCAGACTTGACTATCAGCCGAATACCCAATATAATGGGAAATGCCCAGATTTAAACAAGGTCAAACTAAACACAAATTAACCAATCAGAATAAAGGTAAGTTGTGAGTGCAGTATTAATATTCTTTTGGAAATGGCAGCCTCTTGTAAGCACCAATGTCATTGTTTTTGTAAAGATATTTGTTCATTTTTTGCTATGAAGCGTAGCTCTCTGGAACGAAGCACTTCGAGTGAGAACAGATGAAGACCAAGAACGTTTAGAACTGCTGAGGTAATGCAAAAATTAGATGAATAAAATGAAGATGAATTGGATTTCGACCAAATGATCCTGAGGATAACTTGGAATTAGTTGAAGATGAAGAAAGTTTAGAAGAATCTGAAAGTGATGATATGCCTCAAGCCAAGGGGCATGGTCCTTGATTGGCTGATGGTAGGAGTGATGCAGATGTTCTTGATGCAGGTTGGAGTAAAATGTTTTTCTGCACCAGAGAGTGATTTACAGTTTGATAACAATGCAAAAAAACCACCCTGAAGTACCATACGAGGACATTCCCTTCAAACAGATCAAGAACTCAATTTGGTGCTCTCTCTGCAAGAAATATCTCTGCAAACATGGGTCAACAAGCTGGGAAGACTGGTGCACCAAGGTAAAGTATTAGTACTAGATTAAAGATAAACCTATTACAGGTAATATCCTCAAAGTTTGTGTTTCTGTGTAGTAGTTTTCATGTAGTCTCTGTTTCTGTGATACATACATGTTTTTATGCATTTGTGCTGTGAAGCTCAGACCAAGGGACAATGTGGCTCCATTGGGTTAGAGCTGATAGGGTTAAAAAAGCCCCATACCAATAATATCAGTGATATCATCAGAATAGAATAGATACAAATGGTGGGAACCTTATTAATACACTAGTCTTAAGCTTCAGTAGTGGTGACAGGCTAATTTTTCAGTTCATAGTGACAGTATTTTATGCTTAAGTGAAACAGTCTGAATTGTAAATATTCATTTATAAGTATATGCTAAATAACTAATAATTTTCACTTTAGAGCATACAACTGATCATCAGTAGTCTAGTGTGCATAAATATGGAACAAGGGAAATCACTGACTATTTTATAACAGTAGTTTTGTCTTATCAACACTATCAAAAATTTCAGGAATATTTCTATTATACAGGTTTTCTGGACAGAGAATTATCTATTTCCTCATTCAGTTTCAAATTTGTTCTCATGGAAATAACGTTCACTAGCGTAATTGAATTTTTAAAGGATCTTATTGCATAGTTAGGAAATCAGAAAATTATGACAGATATAGGATACTTCACTTTTTTCATATTATTATCCTGTATCTTAAGTACCTTATTTAAATTAAATATTTATTTAATATAGTAGTATTAACAGTATAAAAAAGTAGGTTTAAGGTTTTTTGAAACATGACAAAAAATGGTCCAGGTAAGTACTTCATTTCTTTTTTTTCCCAGTATTCTATAGTTATTATTATTATTACTATTACTAAAGCAATTAAAATATAAGAACCAGAAAGGTATCTAATCAAATTAGATTAGACAAGATAAAGAAGGATAACAATAACAGAAATTCTTCATGAGGTGTGCTTACAAGTTGCTCATACATTACATAGTTCAATATAGTAATGCCAGCTACATGTTGACTAAGTGATTTACAACTCGTATGGTGAGATTATTATAAGTTAATATTTTCCTGAAGTGAAAAATGTATTTCCTATAAACCTTACCCCTGCTGACACTGTAATAATTTCTCAATCTCTAAGGTTTCCACGATATGCACAACTAAGCATAAAGAATGCTTGTTCTAGGCTTTTATACCACACCTGAGGTAAAATTTCTCCATCAATTTCAATGTGCTTCTTATCTAGATTCCGTATATAAGCATCTCATTCCAATAATGTAATCATTTTTTCGAGACATAAACTGGTTTTTAATAAGGAAGTAGGTCGGGAGAACATTGGCAAAGGTAAATGTTATTGGAAATACCTTTTCAATTTGGGAAAATGTTAACTTCCAAAACATACTTACCATCAGTTGACATTGAGCAGATGAAAGGGCTAGTGCAGGCATCATCCATAGAGAAAATATCTGTAGAGAAAAGGAGCGCGCACCAAGATAACAAATGGTACAACAATGGGAGAACCACACTATATCCAGAACAGGTATGCTCTTAACCTGAAACTGAGTTCCTACATCAAAAGTGGAATAGAATATAAGTAACTATCAGTATAGGCCAGCTTTAGCCAGATGGCCACATTTCCACAACTCTAGGTTAGAATTAAGGGGTTGTTGTACCTATATCCTACACTGGTGGCCAGTGCTATTGGAGTGCAATGATATATATATACTTTTGCCTAAACCTCAACCTGTAGCCATAGAGTGATGCAATTCACAACACCAGAATAACAAAGCAAAAGTAAGCAGCAGCTATGTGGACAAACTTTCTCCTCCATCCTCGAGAATACAAATGGATCCTATTATGAGAAATAATTGACCTGGAAAATAACTTAAGGGGTTGAGAAATACTATGAGCTGATACTCCCAAATTGGAGCCAGAAAGGCAAGAAGCTAATGATGATAAAAAGAGAATGTAAATGGAATATATCAATTCATGATTCTAACATCTTTGGATCTTCAGCAAATAAAATGGAACAGAGAAAGAGTTTCCCATAACTTTCTGAGGACAGAAAATGGTAAACCTTTTCTAAAAAAAGCATCTCCACCCAATAAATTCCAACAACAAACCATCCAGAATACCAAAGAAAGAATGGAAGAAGACAATCTGACTGAAGTAGATGTCAACAAAATCCCTAACTCATTTTCATATTGCTGAGAGGAACATTAATAAGCTTAACATGAAAGTTGGATTGAAGATAAATACCTCAGAATAGTTGTGAGTGTAAGATAAATCCAAGAAAACTCTGATCTTTTTAAAGCAATCACAGGTTCCAATCTAGACCCCCACAGGCCCTAAAGGGAGTCCATTCATTGAGAATCCAAACAGCCTTCCTCTTGGCAGTGATAAGTCAAAGTATGCTGATCTGATAAATATGGGGAATAAGGCATAGATATCTTGTCACATAACCGAGTGGCAAATCTCCCTGTATGAACAACAATATCAGAAGAAGGAAAAAAAACAAAGTAGTCATTTGTTGACCTTTCTGCAAATTAGGAAGGAATAGAGTCAAATGCAATAGAAAAGACTCACAAACTCAAGAAACCAACTGAATAAAAGGGGCTGGAGGTGGCTGATCAAAACAATCCTTTGTTGAGAATGACCAAGTAAAAGAAAGAGCTGGAAAAAGTCTAAATTCTTACCAGTCTTTCTAGGTCATTTGCAAAACCTGCCTCAGAACCCCTCAGAGAGACAATTTCAGTTTGAATATATGTCTATTTTGCAATGGATCATATCAAGGACAGCATCGACTGAAAATGACTACTACTCTGGCTGTTGACAAACATTAGATAGCAGAAATGGAAAAGGTATGGTTGACCTCTGCCATAGAAACATTAACTCAAAAATTCATACCCATTTGTAAGGTCTGTTTGTTTCTTTTTTATCAAGTAATGTATAAATATAAATGAAAAGATAACCAAAGAAATACAAACCATGTTCAAAATCACAAATAAATAGCATATAATCATCACACTCTTGCTGGTAAGAACTCATGTTAATGCTTTGTTGTGAAAAAGGAATTACATTATTGGAATGAGGTGCTTATATACCATACCTAAATAGAGTGTACTGAAGTCAGTGGAGAAATCTGCAAAACAGAAATGTCTTGAGGCATTTATGTTGGGTTTTCAAGGACTGAGGCAAGCATTTTCAATACTCAAATAGGCAGAGAGTGAAAAACCTAGAAATCATGACATAGCTACAGTGTCATTGCACTGTAAGTATGTTTTGGAGATCTTTCTTATAAAATTAACAAGAGTATACTTCATTCCAATGGCTAGGAACGGGTAAGTGGCAAGAACTTCAACAAAACAAAGGCAGAACTGAATTTGACCAATAACAGCTCTGAACAGTATTCAGTATGTCAAGACTAAGTTGACTAAGTACACATAAATATTAAACATAATAATAAATAAATAACAAAACAGAGTAACACAGTGTGATTACAAAATTGCCTGCTCATTAAATATTTTTTAATAAAAATGGACTCATGGCCACACAGCCCATATAAGTGGACGTCATGCCAAATGCCATACCTCCACGTAATATATCATTAGCCTTCTTAAGGTAAAATAATCTGACATAAGATATTGTCACTTGATTGATTGTCACTTCTCTGATTGATATTTCAAGTTAAATCAGGTGGTCCATGGTGGAGCGCTGTCATTTGAACTCACTCTGGGTGGGTGAGAGGAGGTTGTTTGATTCTAGAAACTAAACAAGATGAACATTAACCATCCTCTCTAAGGTCTTATAGAGACAGCTCATCAAAGCAATTGGACAGTAGCTTCAAGGAACTGTGGCATCCTTTCCAGGCTTAGAAAAAGGTAGAACAACAGCCTGGGGCCACACATCAAGAAAAATATTATTGTGCTAGATCCATTTAAAAACAACCAGAAGAACAGCAAGAGAAGCAGAAGAGAGATGGCACAACATCTCATAGTGTATATCATCAGGTTCAACCAATGTACTGCCAGACCAATGAAGAGCCACCAGTGTAAAGGGGCGATTATAGTCATAGAGACAATCAGCCAAAGGAAAGGGGTGATCATTCTGCCTGGGCCTTGATGGCTGAGAAAGTGGAAGATGAAACAGAAGTGCTAGACACACAGCAAACCTACAAAAGGTATCCCAAGCCTGTTTTTGAGCCTTCCATGCCATGTGGCAGGCAGAATTCCACCACAGATGAGGATATTGTGGAAAATGTGTCAAAGTTTTAGGAATACACTGAGCAGCTGTTTGTAAAATACAGTCAGTCACTGCTGCCATGCATTCGTCTGTTGACTGCTTACAGATGACGGCAGGATCAAGTTCCATGAGAGAAGTGAAAGAGGGCCAGTTCACTTGGGCCAGCTTCCACCAGGGCACATGGGTTAGGTGGCATCAACCACAGCTAGTCTCTCTCAAAATGATAGGAAAATGATCACTGCCCCATGGGTTACTGTAAACCGACCATGAAAAGTAGGAGAATAGTGAGGAGAAGCAGACTGAGAGATCAATAACAGTAAAAGACTGATTAGGTGCATGAAAATAAGTATAAGAACCAGAACTGAAGAGAGAAAGGTTATGATCTGAGAGCATACTCTGCAGAGCAACCCCTCCCATCAACACAAAAGGGGATTATGTCCATTAAAATCCTCCAGCATTAAAAATGAAGATGGTAACTGTTTAATGTCAACATCAAAATCTGATTAATTATAGATCTCTCCAGGATACAGGTAAAGAGAATAAACAATGATGGTACAACCTAAAGAAATATGGATGTCTATCACCTCCAAGGGTGTGTCAAGTGACAGATACAGGGTGGGCACATTATAATCAACCAGCAGTGCCACTCTTCCATACACTCGTTCTTCACAAAACCTGTAACTGCTGTACAAAGAAAACTGCTGAAATGTGACTGTATTGGCAGGTTTCAGAAACATTTCCTATCAAGAAAGACACACAGGATGGTAATAATCAATCGGAGCTTTGATGTCATCCAGATTAGAACATAAACCTCAACAGTTCCACTATATAAAAGTGGCCAGTTTACTTATGTGTAAACAAATTGGATGGAAAGCCCTTCTGTTTTCAACCATGTCTTTTTCTTCATTTGAAGATCTATCAATCTCCATGGATCCTGCCCTCACTCAATTTGGCAGGTCTCTGTCACTGGAAGAAGATTCCAGCTACTAAGGGCATGAACAAATGATCATTTTGAATCTTGAGGCCAAAGAAAAAAGTTGGACCCAAATCCAGAACCAAAGGAAGTGGATTCAGGAATCTGCTGGAAGGAATGGTAGGGACAGAGTGGGTGTTGATGTTGATTTATCAATTTTCTTAACCATGGAGGGCAAATGGCTTTTCACGTGATTTAAGAACTATTCTTTTGGAGGCACAGAGAGATCCGTCTGCACTCTTACTGTAGCAGTGGAATGAAGAACAGCATACATCCAAGATGGAGTGGTGGTTTGAGCTTTAGGGTAAGAAATGTTGTGAACTATTTTCAAACACTGTACATGTTTTTCTTCCACTAACATAGGGCATGAACGAAAGTAAGATGAATGAGAACCACTACAATTAACTCAATGAGGGTCTGTTTTACACTTGTCACTGCAGCAAGCACACATAAAGGAATCACGACATGATGTCTTTCAGTGACATGGTCATTTAGTTATGGTCTGTTTTGATTTTAATTTTGGGGATCCATAATAAAGAAAGAATATTTCAATTCCCACTGACTGCACCCACCATGAAACCCTATGAGGAGATGCACTACAATGCAGCAACGCTAGTTTCACAAGCACTATATCCAAACACTAGCATCAGACACAATGTCCACAACATCCACTGAAAATGTCCAACACTCGTACTTGGTTGACCCTAGCCCAAGTCAATCCAGCCGATTGATCCTGGTGGACCATCCCAAATCCATCCATCTACAGGATTTCAAGACCAATGCCATGTGTCAGGGTTGGACCCCTTAATCACCAGGATCTTCTCCTCCCCTGGGTTAGATCCCAAAGGAAGTAAACTGAAAGAACAGAACCTTCTCTGAGAGGCCCCCTCACCATGTACAGGAATCCACACTATTGAGTCAAACCTCTAAACTCACTGTTGACAACAAAGACAATCATGAGTAATATTTGGTATTAGTATTAAAACATCTTAAACTTTACTTATAAAAAAAAAACGTGTAGAGACTCAATATAAGAAGATAGAAAAACTATACTAAAAATGTAAGTGTTTACAAAATCCCACTTGCCAGTCAGTGTTAAGGCTATTTTTTTTTAACAGGTTTGGGGAAGTGATCTTAGAAAAAGATTTTATATGATGCAGAGTATGAATTAAATATTTTGTAAAAATCCAAAATTAAAGGAAAATTCAGTAACAACTCAACATCAATAGACCTTCATGAACAAAGTTTATCAGAAGATGAGAAATATTACAGAAATGAAGTACAGGACACAAACTAAAGGAAGTCATATACACCAAAATCAGTCATACTGATACAGTTAGTTTAAAGACAATTTTTTCTTCATTAAAGGTGCTTCTTCAGTATTGCTTTTCTACATCAATACAACCAGAAATTCTCAACAAATTTTACTGCCCCATTACTTTTAGCTACAAGTTCAGCAACCTCCTCCTTACTACCTGTTACACTGTTACAACGGCTGCACCAACTATCAGACACTGCATTTGCAAATTTACATTAGGCAATTACATCCATGTTTAGGCTATTCACATTTTATGTTCCTGTGTTGAAATGTTCTATACTTTAAGGTTTCAATTTTATTAAGAAGAAACACATCTGTAGCTTAATGTGAACAAACTTTTCAATAAAAAATATTTTGGCTAGCACTGTCAGATGTAAATTTACTATTCTAAAACTGAATCTCTCACAAGCTTATATGATGATTTTTTTAACAATTTGCTGAATAACAATCATTATTTCAAACTCTGAGGGCTGAAGTTACATTTTAAAATTACAAAGTTTTACAGTATACTTACTGTACTTGTCTTGTACACATATTAGACCATTCTTCATCAGCCAAAGCTGCAGATAAAACTAGGAGTAAGAGTTGTGAATGGACCCACATATTCTGAAAGAAAAAAAATAACAATACACAGATCAATAAGCATTGCTGCAGTTTCTTTCAAGACACTGTACACAAGTTGACTTCAACAGCATCATACATTCTTATCAACAGCATTTACTACCTAAATAAAAAGATATTTTGGCTTTTAATTTTAAGAAAAAATAAATATTTTAACTAAATACTAGGTGTTATTTAGAATATTTCATTATCTATACTGAGAAACTACTCATATAGATACAAGACTCACAGTAAAGTAATTTAAAATGACTCTTGGTTTTTAAGCAAAAATTCCTTTGTTACACTCATTCTCTTGCACAAACTAAGTACTGTATTTCCTGGCATTGAAGACCACCCCCATTTTGATTAACTAAATTTTGAAAAAAAGATAAACATAAGAATAAGGTCACAGCATTTATACCAGTCTTAACAAGATGTTTCATGAATTGTTTAGTGACTTACTGGATATAAATCTTCTTGCCCATTTCTCGTTTTTTGTGAGCTCTATGCTTATCATATCTACCTTTAAAAGTGTATTCCTTATATTAACACTGAAATAATGTTATTCTAAGCCAAAGGAGTTAAAAAAAATGCCTGTATTACAGCACCATATGTAAGGTGACTTGTTTTTGTTTATTTCTTATTTAATACTAAATAACTTGTACATTTCATTCTGGATCATATAGAAGGGCTTGGATTACAGTCTAGTATCAAAATGGTTCCTATAGGCTTTAGTTTAATCCTGTGAGCAATGTAATATTTTGGCCTGGAAGACCCACGGTAAATTTTTAGACTAATTTGGAGAAAAAAATACTATCTTTGATGCTTGGAAAGACAGTAAGCACAAGTATGCCAATGCAGTGAACAAATGTAAAACAAAAAAAAAGACCAACTTAACATATGGCAGGACTATATACAATGTTAGTAAATATTATATCCAAGCTCAATCCAAAGTTAAACTTTATTACCTTTAACAGCTATAACAGTACATATAACAACAAAGGAACAAATGTAATAACACCGAAAAAAAAAAACACTTTTAATCCACATGTCAAACTTTACTAATTATCTTTCATGTACTTTACATTAGAAATATGGTATGCAACTGAACTGTTACAAAGCTATTAAAAATAACTTTCATCTTAAAAACTTGTGTGTTTAAAAACATACAGCTTCTGATACCAATGCACTCATTTTATTACTGTCAGAAATGTTTCTAAATATAACAGTACTGTTTTTTTTCTCATATATCAAAAAGTATCCAAAATTTATTCAAGAAATAACATATGCTTATCATCTGTTTAACTACTTCAGTTTTAGCATTCTTGTTCAGACAAATGCTATTCTTCTTGCTAATGTTGATATTTAATTCTATTTGACTTTTATAAACTTTTTTATTAAAAATTTATGTGCTTGTTTTATATAATCAACAATATACTTTACATAATATATATATCAGAGGTTAAGACTGACAGACTGTGTATCCTACTTCCGCAGTCACCTCCAAAACCTAGGATAGATTTTATAATCCCACGTTGTGACTTGTATCCTAGGATCCTTTTAAAAATATGCAGCATATTTTCTTTAATTTTAATGTTTTTTATGGCTTACAAATTTATGGTTATAATATATACACACACACACGCTTCATCATGTGGATGATGTTATTACTTCTAATTTCATTAAATTCAGTCTTTCCTTGTTTAAGTTATACATTATGTTAAAATGCTAATTTTAAATAAAATTGTTTTTAGGGCACTTTAGAGCTGTGCTAAGCTATTTCACAATACAATACATATCATGATACGATATCAGTTGATTTATACATGGCAACAGCATACAGAAAAATAGCTTATAAAATTTTGTGAGTGGAATACGATCTATCAAACATGATTTTAAATTCTCAAGTACCTTGAATACTAAGTAGCAACCCTATTGTGATAGTTTATAAGAATATTTTAAGGAATTACATTTTAATACACAGTCAAGCACCTCAAGGATTCTTATTGGGACTATGCTTCAACAGCCATCATTTTAAAGAGACTTATCGGTACACATGCACCAACTGACTGTGGTCAAAAATACAGTACATCAGCTGTTTTTGCAAACAAGTACATATACATCCTACTAAATAATGTTGGGAACATTTTGTTTAAGTCTTTTACAAACTTAGCTTTGTGAAAATATCAAGATAAATTTGAGGATAATCTGATATCAAAACAAGACTATATATAGCAACTCATACCTGCAAACTTATGACAGTAATTATAAACTCTAATAAATAAAGTTAATAATATATGTGAATTACACTTTTACAACATCTTCAGAAAAATTCTAGTTTACCAAGATAAGTCTGAGTTACATTGCAATGTCAACATAACTTCTTACAGGTTCTTATAACTTTCTCAAGTGAGAAAAGAAATAACATTTGTTATATAACAACCATCAACTATCCATAGCACTAGTAATATTATAAAGTTAGCTTTATGCTTAATACAAATGGTGACAGATATTTAAAATTCATTCATATTTTTGTATTCATTTGTACAAACTTCTTAAAACACTACATTAGAAACTGAAAAAACAGTATGAATCACAATGGTATTCCTAATCAGACTAACCTTGTAGTGATTCTCTTACACATTTGCTAATACACTACAATCTCAAGGTAATGGTTCCAAACTGGGTTTTGCTATCACAACTAATAATTCATGCTTGAACATCAAATTCAACCTCTCACTGATGAATTGTGGAAGAAATTCTAGCACAGTTTTGTTTTCCTGCAAGGTTATGAAGAAAAAACATAAAAAGTTAAATCAATTATATTTTTATCACTTGTATTTAATCTTTCTGATTAGCTACTTTAATAACTTAACTGAAAACAAACATGATAAATATTCACAATCACCAATCTTGAATTCTGGTTTCATGTGGATATTAGAACTAAACAATTTAACTGATTACACATGAACAGCAGCTAAAACAATTAGTTGCATAAGCTACTTAAGTAACTAAAATAAATTTCCAGTTATTACTAGTTTTCATTACTACAACAATTACCTAAACAAAATTATAACTAAGTATATTACAATGAAAATAATCAAATAATGAAAATCATGATTTCTTACTATTACTATTTTACATTATTCTAACTTGACAAGTAGTCAAAATATTGTTAAACTTGCTTGCCCTCTTTTTGTTAAAGCAATGCAACCGAGGTTACCTGTTACTGTCAGTAATGTTTAACTGATGACAGTTTATTTTTAAATTTCACACAAAGCTACATGAGTGCTATTTGTGATAGCCATCCCTAATTTATCAGTGTAATACTAGAGCAGTGGTTCCCAAACAGGGGTGCGAAATAACATTTCAGTTTTCATTTATATTAAGGGTATTGTCCTATATATTCAAAAATTACATTCGATTTTTATTTCTTATTTTTCTTGTTACAGACGTAGCTTTTTACCTTGTTACAATAAAGTATCCTTTCTATTGTCAACGGCAGAGTCCGAAATCTTAATGTACAACTGTAAACAAACAACACACAAAATGTAAATGTGACCTAAATACTCGGCACAACTAATTAGGTTATGTTCGTGAACGCCATCTTAAAGTGTTACCTGTTACTGTCAGTAATGTTTAACTGATGACAGTTTATTTTTAAATTTCACACAAAGCTACATGAGTGCTATTTGTGATAGCCATCCCTAATTTATCAGTGTAATACTAGAGCAGTGGTTCCCAAACAGGGGTGCGAAATAACATTTCAGTTTTCATTTATATTAAGGGTATTGTCCTATATATTCAAAAATTACATTCGATTTTTATTTCTTATTTTTCTTGTTACAGACGTAGCTTTTTACCTTGTTACAATAAAGTATCCTTTCTATTGTCAACAGCAGAGTCTGAAATCTTAATGTACAACTGTAAACAAACAACACACAAAACGTAAATGTGACCTAAATACTCGGCACAACTAATTAGGTTATGTTCGTGAACGCCATCTTAAAGTGTCTATTATTTATTTATGTTATGTATTCACGTGATTGTGACTCGAGAAACTTCCAGAAGTATCCAGAATTAATCGATGACGTCATGTGAAACATATTCGAGAATGTTCTAGAAAGTTTCACAGAGTATATAAACCCATGCATGATGTTATGGTAGTCAGTGCATTGTTGATTCTGTGTTCGTGCAAAAAAACTTCATTATGTCAAAGAAAAGGAAATGGAATGATGATTATGTGAAGTTTGGTTTCACTTGCATTGGAACAACTGAGGATCTTCAAACACCCCAGTGCATGCTTTGTAACACTGACCTTTCAAATGCAAATTTGAAGCCATCTAAGCTGCAGGAACACTTCAACAACTGGCATGGTGGAGCAGCTATTGCAGGCCATGATGTTGAATTGTTGAAAGGTAGAAGGGCCCACTTTTATTCTTGAGCAACCCTTCCAAAATTAGGTTTTATATCTGCTAACAAACCACTGCTGATGGCTTCATACCACATGGCGTATAAAGTAGCCAAATTAAAGAAGCCCCATACAATTGCAGAAGAGGCGATAAAACCGTGTGCATTAGAATGGCAACAATTGTTCTGGGAAAAGAAGCCTCAAACAAGCTTAAATTAGTGTTATTATGTTATCAAATAATGTTATTCAAAACCGAATTGGTGATTTGAGTTCGGACATTTTGGCCCAAGTTATCACAGATATCAGGGCTAGTCCCTTGAAAATCTCCCTCCAATTAGACAAAACAACTGATGTTGCAAATTGCAGGCAACTCATTGCTCTAGTGTGGTAAGTCCATGATGGTGCCATTATGGAAGATTTCCTGTTTTGTGAAGATCTGAAAACAACCACAAAAGGGAAAGATGTCTTCCAGTGTGTGAAGGACTTCTTTGCAAAATACGATTTCGATATCCAAATTATTGGTCCTGTGTGTACCGACGGTGCCCCTGCTATGCTAGGAAATAAATTGGGATTTTTTGCATTGATGTAACAAG
Source organism: Tachypleus tridentatus (assembly GCF_004210375.1). Taxonomy (NCBI): domain Eukaryota; kingdom Metazoa; phylum Arthropoda; class Merostomata; order Xiphosura; family Limulidae; genus Tachypleus; species Tachypleus tridentatus. The sequence continues at coordinate 237,977,844 of NC_134837.1, read as the reverse complement.
AGATTCCGCACTTTCAAGGTACTCACTGTTTTCTTCATCGACATGCTTTAGCATAAAAAACATTGCCTCCAAAGCTGAAAAAGGTCCTTGACACTTCTGTGAAGGCCATCAACTGGATTAGGGGTCACGCTCTGAACAACCACCTCTTCAAGTCGCTTTGTGAAGATTTTGGAAGTGAGCATTCAGTTTTGCTTTTCCACACAGAAGTCCGCTGGCTGTCACGTGGGAGAGTTTTAACGTGCTTCTTTGAACTGCGAGAAGAAGTCAAAACTTTTCAGAAGGAACGTCACTATGATCTGCCCGGAGAAATAGAATCATATAAAGTCAACCAAATGCTAGCCTATGTGAGTGATATTTTCACTTGTATGAATGGCCTGAGTGTATCTCTTCAAGAGAAAAATATAAACATATTGAAATGCTGCGAAAAGTTAAATACTTTAAAAGAAAAGTTACATCTTTGATCTCGACAAGTTAAAAGAGGGAACCTTTCAAATTTTCCATCACTCGAAGAAATGGTAGGTGAGGATCAGTCCCTAATCAGTGTGTGTGAAGAAATTGTGGATTATTTGGAAATACTATCAAAGTCATTTGATGGATATTTTGGAGGAGAACTGGAAACTTCTGAAGAATGGATTATGAATCCATACTCCTTCAATTTGGATAATATGTCGGATGATGAAGAACTGAAGGAAGATCTTATTGAACTGCGCACAAATCGAGTTCTTGAAATGCAGTTTGAAAGCAAAACTTTGGAACAATATTGGTGTTTGGCAATGGACATGTTTCCAAGACTTTGTGAAAAAGCACTAAATGTGCTCATCCCATTTGCGACGACATACTTGTGCAAGTTTGGATTTAGTGCCCTTTTGTCAATCAAGACAAAATCTAGAAATGGCTTCGGTGCACAGGCTGACTTGCAGATTGCTATCAGCAACAAAGTGTCATGCTTTGAAAAACTTGTAAGAAATAAACAGGAACAAAAGAGTCATTAAATTTAAATTGGCTTATGAACATTTGAAATTCAAAGAAATTTCATTTCATGCATGGATGAAAATTTATTTTTTGTAGGCCATGTAGGGTTTATGCAACTTTTAGTTTGTTTTAATATTTTTTCTTTTCCAAATGTTTCATTTTTGTTTATATATCATTAAAACCTAATTATAAAAATTTGTTTTGGCTACCTTCACCTTTATTCTTAAATAAATAATTACTATGAGGGGTGCGAGAACATTAAATTTTTTTAGGGGTGCAGGTCATAAAAAAGGTTGGGAACCACTGTACTAGAGGGAAGGCATCCAGTCATCACCACTCACTGCCAACTCTTGGGCTACTCTTTTACCAACTAAAAGCAGGACTGAGTGTCACATTATAATGCTCCCATGGTCAAAAGGGTGAGCACATTTGGTGTGATGGAGATTCAAACCTACAACCCTCAGATTACTAGTCAAGCACCCTTACCACCTGGCCATGCCAGTTAACATTTTTTTTTTGTCATTGTTGTTGTTACTGAACTGCTGCCAAAATTTTATATCCATGTGCTTGTACATACCACAATTGGAAAAACAGTTTAATAACTTAGTTGAGCTGTTGATTAGCAAATACCACTAACTGCCCAGGTCTACGAAATATCAATGTGTGTTAAAATTAATGAAGCATAAAATATCTATCAGTCTTAAGCACATTCAAAAATGTGAATTAATTACAAAGAAATATGACAAAATGATAAAACATGTTTCCATATGCAAAACAATGAAATGTAATTTACACTTGTGGTCTTACCAGATAAATGTTTGTTACATGTCCATTTAATTCAACCACAACAAAAACATTATCATCACTTTCTTAATGAAGTTTGTTTTTTCAGGCAGATTAATTTCTGTTCATGATATATATATATATATGTATACATATAGATATGTAGTCATACATGTAAAACTGCAGGTGTTATTAAGAGAACTCAACAATGAGCAAGTTGTGTTGAAATAAATAACCATACAAGTTTTAATAACACTGTCGATACTCACTACTCATTATTCTTTTTTAAGTATATGCATAAATCACATTCATACATGTGTAAATTCCTTTTTTAATAAGTATTTTATACCTTGTTATACATGGTAAACAAATATTCATTTGAATTCTTCAACTTCAGCAATGAATTATATTGTGTCAAACAATCTAAGAGTATGCATGAGAGAAAAAACAGCAACAACCTTTTGTAACATATTTACAATAAAAGAAAGCATGAACGATTTATCTGGGCTACAATGTGGTTTTATGGTATGGTGTATAATTATATGGTGTTTGCCACTTCACACTACACAAAGAAATGGAACCACTGGTCCTTTAGTAGGCTCTTGTCTGAGTTGGGAGAAATAAGAATAATAGATTTTCCTTTAAACTTCAAGTGAACATAGTGACTCATGGTATTAACATTTATTTGTTGGCCAATAAGAGACAAGTTCAAACACTCCTTCAACCCCTAGCTATGGTCCCGATACCAATAGTCAATGTTACACAATATTTAATATTACCATATTTATACTATTAGATAATTAATTTCATGCTAAATAACACCGTACATTACAACTACATGTAATGTTATAGCTTTTCTTTTATCAAATATTAGTAGCCTGATTTTATCACAACAAAATTGTTAATTAATGCACACTATTTTTTTTCTTAAACATGGTTTTGGAACTTACTGTAAATTTGAAATTTATCCAAGTGAATTTCTAACTTCTGTCACAATTTTTGGTAATGTAACATAAAATTCACTAAACTCCAATAATTTCAAGACTTGGAAGTTGATATCCTGAAATCACAGACTTCTCAAAATGTTCAGGTCCTCTGAAGTCCTGATAATATACATCTCAACCCCAAAATTATTTAATTTAGTGTTGTCACTGTTTTAAAAACAAAGTGCCCAAAATAACATATATAATTTGTACCAACTCAACATATATAGTATTCATTTACAATAAGAACTATTCCAAAAACAGAACTAATCAACATATTTATACACATACACAAATTAAAATAAACATTTCTAATAAAATGCTATTAAAAGTATTACTTAAAATACTGTACACTTAACACCAAAATGCATGCAACAAAAACAGTCTCCCAACATTTTTAAAAATGAAATCATGGATAAAACACAAAATATAACACACAAGAAGTACTAATGAGAATATGTTTAAAAAGGTTCCCATGTTTACAGGGTTATACCCTGACATAAATAGAAAAGAATTTGTAATAATTTTTAAAATAATATTCATGTGTCACTACAGGTTAATATTTGGAACGGGTGAAAAGCTGTAAAAATGAGCGTACAAAAATGAAAACAATGACATGAGTTACACACTCAAGATCATGTTGCTGGTTACACACTATCTAGAAGAGAAAATATTTGAAACACATTCATGATGCACCAATATTTTTAAGTTATTTATTTATATAAGATGTATATTATAACCATACCATCAAAATGACAAAAAAAGTATCCCCACTGTACTAATTAAAATTATGCTAAAATTAAAAACTGACATATGTGACACAGCTAAGTCTTATACATGTATGACTATATGTTCACTTCAAGCAAACTCTACATACCTTCTGCATGATATTCAGCTAGCTGAAGTTGCTTAAAAAACACTAGTTTGTGCTAGGTATTTTGAGTGGAGTCAAAAGGTGAGGTAAAATTAAGACTTTTATTCTAAAATGTACAGTTTAAGCAGCAGACTTACGAATTTTGCTTTTTGAAACCATCAAGGCTAAATAAAACTAATATTGTCACATTAATGGATTAATAATGTTATATGTATTAAAATCACAAAACCAAATAAACTGTGAAACAGGCTGTTGAAAGTAACTGGTGAATCATATATCGCACGCTGTAATCAGATACTGTTGTCTATAAAAAAAATTCATAATCACCTTAAAGAATAAAAGAGTACATGTACAAATGTTAAATACCCAATTATTTGAAACAAAATTAATTGCACTTATTCATAACCACCATCAAATTTATTTCTATAGAATGATCACTAGGACTTTAATCAGAGAAAGAGAAGATGAAATTTTAAAAATGCATTTTGCAGAACACATAACATAGCTATTACATGTATACACAACTGTGAGTGTAAATGTATTATCGATTAGATGGGTATTCTTTAGCTTAGAAATTTATTTTGAAATACTTTTATTTACGAAAATAAATTATTAAAATCTAGTAAAGTTATACCCAATGATAGAAGTTAATAATATAAAAGTTTACAAGTTATATGTATTTTCTATATATAAGAGAACTATAGTATTTTATACACATGCCCAAAAAACTTATTTTCACCCACTTAAGTGAAGAAATAACATGACTATAAAACCCATATGCTCTGAAAAAACCAATGTTTTCTGTAACCTATATTGTACTCACAGCTTAAATGAACTTTGGATTATTTGCCCAACTTAATATTTATTTATTTATTTAGCAATTCTTTAAAACCTAAAACTATAATCTTAAATGTACATATATAACAATGACCTGAGCCTATGGATGTAATGCACTCTTTGGTTAATTAAAAAAGCAAGGGTGACAGATGAAGCAATGCCATGATACACCACTGGGAGGATCTTGCAGTTTGGTTCATTCTTAAACTTTGAGATGAAGATAAAAACGTTGATTGGATTATTGATAAAATAAATGCAAGTATATTAAAAATTGCTTATACTTATGATAGATTTATTATATAGCAAAAACAGACTGAGAATGAAGACAGAGACCAAGATTTGTACATAAATGCAAGTATATTAAAAATTCCTTATACTTATGATAGATTTATTATATAGCAAAAACAGACTGAGAATGAAGACAGAGACCAAGATTTGTACAAATGAAGTACTTGTCTATTTAACACTTCACAATATACTTATACATATTTCATAATATGTCAAAATAATCTGTAAACCTCAAATAGCATGAAGACGGTTTTTTCTCAGATTTTAATGACATTTTAAGTATTTTTTATTTGATGTAATATGTTTCTAACTGCTAAAATTTTTAATGGAAACATCTTCATCCTTTTGTCTGTCATGTTACTTGCAACAGTGTATAAAAAATTTGGCTTAATAAAAGTTAACAATAAATGTAACAATACAAACAATCATTAATAAAAACAAAATGAAAGAAGGAAGAAGGGCACATAATGTAAATTAAAAAACAAACTTCCTCATTAGAGAAAAACAAACTGTGTGTGTATGTATGTGATTTCTATAACAATAATTACATAGAAGATGGGCATTTCCTGGTTGCTGCCAAAGCAGATTATCAAACAGAAATGCAGGGAAAGATGAATTATCAAAAAAAATAAAAATTGTAAAAATTTATAATTCAACAAGTTATAAGCAGTAATTTACATATTAAACCAAGAAACTAAATACAAAATTTGTGTATTGATTCAAAGATACATAACTAACCAAAATGAAATACATAACATATAGCATAACATTCATAGATACTAGAACATAGATAACATAGCTAGGATAACTGGAGCTTTTACATTATGTTTATAATCATGTCTAACAGATAAAAAATAAAAAGATTCACATCTCAATACTGCAAATTTAATTGTTGTAGAAACATTTTCAGATATGGCTTTCATGTTAACCTTCAAAAATTATAATAAACTAAGAAGCAAAGTGAACAACAAAAATGTACAGAGAATACATAATGGACAAGTAAAAGCTAAAGAATCTTGGCTTAAGATAATATTCTGCTACATTATTTTCATCTTTTCTTTTGCAGATCTGATGCAGCAATTACCTATTTCTTCAACCCTTGCATGAAGATTTACACTCAGTTGAGATCATTCTGTTTTTGTGATGTACATCATATTCCTGATTAGAAAGTACTGAAAAGTATCCTACAAACCCAACATGTATTTCTGTTCATATTCTCACATGTTTTCTGATTTTCTAGTGCTCTTTATGATCACAATTTTTATAGAATGGCAGAAACTGTTGCAGCATTACCTAAAATTGTTCATAAAAAAATCCCTAAACAGTCGATGTGTATCCACAAAGGTTAAAAAAACAAAAAGGCTAAATCTTTTATTAAAACAAATGTCTGTCCAGTGAGCAGGTGTGCCAGTTACAAGTTAATCTATGTTTAATATCAATGTAAATAAAGTCAATGAGATGAGTGTCCTGAAACTTTGTATATGAGAGATTTAGATCTAGCAATGTTAACACTTTTCTTTATGTTACTTATCTGGTGCAGTTATTTTGGTACTTTTTTACCTGATCTTGAAAAGTTTTACCCAACTTTTGAACAATCTATCACCAATGTACAGTGGAAAATTATATATTTTATTTAAATAACTTAAAAAACAGATAACTATTCAACAAACAGGCAATTTACATGAACTACTGTAAGTCAGAAACATACCCCATTTATAATGCTAGCTTTATCAAACTGTAAAAAAAATATATTTTATATTTCAAAAATAATGCATACTGATTTACTAGTAATGTTACAAGCCTTTTCATTTCAGTTTTCTTGAAGCTGCAACAATCAAGTATTATCAACAACATTAACATTAGGTCCTATAAACTAATAACACTAATAGTAATATTAACAATATTCAAGTGCAACAAGACGTCTAGTTTTCCATCACAATGATTCCATCCACTTTATTAAAAAAGATAAACCTTAAACTCAATCCTCATCAATTAAATATTTATTGAGCCTTTTCTTAAACTCTCTTAAATTAACTGCATCTACCACATCTGATGGCAACCCATTATAAAGGCCAACCACTCTGCAGAAAAGTAAAAACTGTCAAGCTAGAGATAATTTATACCCTGTTAAAATTTATACTTGTGTCCCCTTGCTCTACCATTCTCACTATTCAATTTGAAAAAGAGGTTGCTACATCTATACTATAAATTCTCTCTATAATCCTGAACATCTTGAGCATATATCCTTTAACTGTTCCTTTTTGCATGAGAAATCAGTTTTAGAAATCTCAACACACACAGGTATCATTCTATAATCCCTTCTTCAAACCCTTTCCAACAATTTAATAATAATTAATAATATCCTCCTAGAGGCAAGAAGCCAATTACTGGACACAATACTCCAAATGACACCTAATTCATCATCTATATAATTAAATAAAAAAGTATATAGACTTATAAATTATATTCAATATTGCTGTAGATACAACCTCAAGTCCTACATGTCCTATCACTGCAACAGCATAATGTTTGATAGGCTTGAGATACTGGTCAACCAAAACACTAGAGATCCTTTTACTCCATAACACTGTTATTTCCATCAAAATTATAATTCTTATAAATCACTTGTATTCATTATAAAAAAAAAAACTATTTGTCAGTTGGTACTCCACTTATCAAATGATTTATAACAGTGTAACTTCCTGTACATCAGAAGTAACATCCTCAACACTGAGTAATATCTAAGATCTAATTGTCATCATTAAATTCAAGCAGCTTGATGACAATTCCTCTGTCAATGTCGCTGAGACAAATAAAACAGAATAAAGGTTACAACACCGAAAAGTAAGGCAACCCATTTGTGGCATTAATCCAGTGTCACTGAGATTCAATTATAACAGCTTTCCTTCCATCACTTCACTCATTTTTAATCCAACTTACCTCTACACCCATATATAAAAAAAAAACAACTTTTACGTTCAAAATTTTATCAAATGTTTTCTGAACATTCAGATATTCTAGATAAGTAAATTCATACCTTTAGGCTTTACCCACATAAACACCAAAACACATTTTTAAAGACTAATCTCTTCAAGAACTCAAAGAAGGTTAATTAGAGACTATTATTTTCATGGCTGATGATGTCTTGAGCTTGACTTATAAAGAACAAATAGAAAAATTACAATTAAGTTTAAATTTTGTACAGTTAAAATCTAATACCACTGCTGAAATAAAATGATAACAAACGGTATTGTTTTCTCTTTACGAATGTTTACCTGTACTGAATTTGTACCGTTGGGCATTTAACGTCTTAAGCCTAGAGAGATTGACAGTTCCTGATCTTCAAAGTTTAGACAAAATAGTCTTACACAGTTAAGTTAGGCTTCGTTTAAATACAAATCATCATCAAAATTCAGTTAAAAACTGCAACTTTTCAAACGATAACGAAACTGAAATAATGAAATAAATTGTACTTACACTGTTAGAGTTTGGTAGATAATTGCGAAGGCAGTTGAACTTTTGCAAACTATTTTAATAGCTGCACATTAAAACAAGAAATGGTTCATAACTAAAAATACAATAACGATTCACAATCCCAAACAAGTTTCACAACTAGTTAACACTACTTAGATCTCCTATTACTAACACTGTATTAGTCCAACAGAAATGCTACTTATAGTAGTCGTTATTGTTTCGTTTTTAATGATTTTTACACAAACACTAAATCAGTTTTCACTACCAGATTTCGATCAGTAACAGTGATATCGTATATAATTAAGTTAAACTTCAACTTGTTGGCTTAAAAGGCGAAACACTATTTTCCATAGATTTACTAGCACTGCTAAAATACTACTCCTTTTCTCAACACATTCTCGTGACCATACAGATTTCAACTTCTAAGAATTCCCAAAACGAACAACCCATCAACGCAACACTCACATTGCCTCTGTACCTCAATGAGGATTATTTTCACGAGCCTTCCCAGTTCATTTCTTTGGATGTAACTACAGCTAAGGAAAACAAAATGATTGCGTTAAGTGTTAACCTAGCGATACACGAAAAATGTCGTATAGCAAATTCTTGAGGGTATAGTTTTGTTGAAATGAGGCATTCATGTTATTTTATTTTACACAGAACGAGAAAGGTATATGGATGCATGCTGTAATCGATCACTGATTGTAATCGATTCTAATTTCGAAGGTTATTTTCCGTGTCACGAAGGTCAAGTGGGGTTAAAATGAATATATTTTTTAATTCTATGTAGATCGATATATATATTTTATTATATCTTTTAAAAATAACTGTTGTTGCTTATATGTATATACTACATGCTGTTAAAATTAAATTTGAACATGCTTTTATATCTATGTGTGTATGTGTTTGAACTTGAACACAAAGACACACAATGGGCTATCAGTGCTTTGTCTACCACACGTATCGAAACCCGGTTTCTAGCGTTGTAAGTCCACATACAAGCTAAGCTGCTGTGTCACTGGTGAGAGGAGCACATATGGTCAGTGTTTCCATGTTGACCTTTGCAATCATTGATGGTTGCAGCTTCCATGACTTGTGTATTTTCAATTATGCAAAATATTTTTATTTGCTAATATTTCTGATTCCAAAATTTCGATCCTTTTCCGAAACAAAATAGACATACTCACAGTTGACAGTTTTTACATAACAGTGAAGAAATATTGACCCAGTTCTGAATCTACTACATAAAATATACAATATTTGTGTAATTCAGTTGCAAGATGCTGAAGTCCACAGGAAGATATAACAGATATCTAAGAAAAATTTGATACAACAGCAGTGATAATAAACACATTTTGAAATAAATGCACATTTGTGTTTAGTTGTACGATATGCAGATACAAAAATACATTTCCTGTCCCTTACAGGGGTTCGATTCCCCTCGGTGAACATAGCAGATAGTCTGATTTGGCCTCGCTATAAGAAAACAAACAAACACACACGCACTGACCCTCAGTTGTTCACATATTAAAAATGTCATAATTCTGGTGCATAGTGAGTATTTTGCTTTTAACATAGAAAGCCACCCATAGTAATTACTAATTTCCTTTCACTCTAGTTACTGATGAAAATAGGCCAATAAATAAGCATGTCATTTGTACTTTCTTGTTAAAGTTATTGCTGAAATGCGGGCCATGCTTGTTGAAATTGACAATAATCTTTTCCATTGGCAAGTTGAGTGAAGCATGCCAGGAATATAAAATCCCTTATTTTGAAATCACAATGATCATCAATCATGTGGGCAGCAATGTCATCCCCCGAAGAATGACATTGTGATTATCGGTATTTTAACAAAATGAAAAAAGGAAAAAGAGTACATTATATAATGAAATTAAAAAAACGAACTTCCTCATTAGAGGAAAACAGACACTTGTGCTATATTCAGTACAAGTTACATGAAATTGCAAGAAGGGTATGCCAAGGTTCTGTGCTTATTTCATAAAAGCCAGTGCTGAAACTTGTGTTAATACTTTCCCATTCCCATGGACAGGTGGATGTCTGGATGCATTAGAAAGTACCTAACTATTCAACACCTTATAACTGGACCCTCCAGTGGCTCAGCGGTATGTTAGCGGACTTACAACGCTAAAAAACGGGTTTCAATACCCGTGGTGGCAGGGTACAGATAGCCCATTGTGTAGCTGTGTGCTTAAACAAAAAAAAAACAACCTTATAACTGGCATGCACAAAAATGTGATAGGCAGTTATATTTCTTTCAGTATATCAAATAATAGTTGAGAATACCATGCTCTTGTGCTTACATCACAGTAAATGAAGATAGTATTTGCAAACCTGGCTTGGTACGATGTAATTATGTTTTGTATATAAAGATAAGTTTGCTTTTATTCAACTTTTAACAACGTTTAAGCTCTTGCAATGTAACTTTGTTTGCATAACTTTAATTTGTGTAGCATTCTTGTTGAATGTTTGTTATTTTAGAAAATATTTTTAGATTAACAGTAAATTGTAGCAAAATCTTACTTTCAAAGCAGTTGTAGTTTGTTTTGTTTGCTTATTTGATAGTTTAAGCATTTGTGTCATTGTAATTCGAACTTAAATTCGGGGTTTATTTCAGATTTTGCATTTTTTTACATTTAACTTTCTTTTTGGTTTAGCTTACAAGATAGAGCGTACTGAAAAATTGCGGTAAACTATTAAAAAAATTTTAACTCTTCTCTTTCCAGTTCAACACATCCAAGTTAAACAATTACCATTGTGTTTCTCTTTTTTGCTTTTTTGTATACAATAAAGATTTTTATTTGAGTATTTAGGTGTCATCTCTATATGGGACGAATTCAGAGACAAACACCATATATCCTATAATTCAATATCCTCTTATTCTCCAGATAGCGAGCACTAACTGCATGACTACTCTAAAGGAAAGTTTTCTAATCCTCCATTCAACAAGACGTAAGTGGCTCTTTTGATAGAAAATCTTTACAAATAACATGGACTTCTAACTACGAGGAAGAGTTAGGTATTTGAGCTATATGGCGGTCAAAGAGAGAGCTTTCAGAACCTGAAAGAAGTCTTTTCCTGGATATTGGACCTTTTACTTGCTCAATATTGATCAACATGGAAAAGTAACAAGAGAGCTACAATAAAGACTTTGCAAACAAACAAGAAATGACAGTATCTCGCAAAGAAAGATAGAAAGTATAGTAGCTTTCCTGACAATATCTCTCACTGCTGCAAATAGTACAGTTGAACTTTTCAGACAAGCATGAGGTTTATGTTGCTTGACCAATACAAATACCAGAATGTCTTTCATTAGTCCTCATTGACTCCAATGAACAGTCAATAATGATTATGGTTTGATGAGTCCAAGAATCGATCAGGTTATTTCTACAGGATTCTACCCTTCTTCAAGTCACAGTAGTCCAGCCATGGCTCTGGTTGATAGCATTCATGGCTGGTAGAATATATATTGCCAGGAGATAAAACAGCAAAGTGTGAATAAATTGGTGAAGGCGGTGATTCTTGGGGCAATGGTGAAATGCTCCATGATAGGAGGTATAGTGCCAGGAAAATCACAGGCCACAAGAAATATGGGTTCGCGCAGAAGTGACGGATAAGATTTCTCCAGTGATTCACCATTTGAACTCCAAAATCAGGAATTTAACACCCATACGGTAAGTGAAATAACAGAAACTGGTGATATTGCTAATGACGTTCCTGTTGCATTGCTCCAGAAAATAAGTACTTGGCTGTCAATGCATCTGAAACTGTTCAAACAATTTTCATTCAATACAACTACATAATACCTATGACGTATTTATATTTGACTAGATCACACAAAAGCACTCTATCACACAGATAAATGCAAAGCATGTCTGATTAAACAACTGCCTCTTAGACTTTTCTGAAGCACCGGAAATGTAACCATTGCTGAAATGCAATATATCTTAAAGAATATAATCACACAGCTTTTAAAAGGTGCATAATCATCTTCAGTAAAGATTGTTAGAAGAAAGAAGGGTATGCAAGGGTTCTGTGTTTATTTCATAAAAGCCATTGCTGAAACTTGTGTTAATACCTTCCATTTCCCATGGACAAATGGATATCTGTATGCATTAGAAATTACCTTATGATTCAACACCTTATACCTGGCAGATGCAAAACCGGTTTCAGCACTAGAAGTGGCTCATATGAATTCCATGTCATGTTCTTCAGTTTGTACAATGCTCCTGTCATGTTTGAGAGATTAATGGAGCATATTTACTTAAGGGGCTGAAATGGAAAAGGTTTGGTATATGTTTATTATGTCTGTGTGATTAACCATGTGTTTTAATCTGATGCTGAGAACGAGTGCATAGTACTGTAACAAATTAAAACAACATCTTACAGTTGATACCATGGAGGTGTGAACTTGTACACAAATAAGTGGAACTTCTTAGTCACATTGTGATAATAGATGTGGTCTCTGTTGATTCTGTGAAGATTACACTGGTTTGAGACTGGCGTTAACCCGCGTTTAAACGAAAAGATCACAGTTTCCTAAGTTTTAAATCATATTACCGATGCTCTTTGACCAACTTTTCAAAAGCTGCTATACTATTATTTGCTATCACTAAATACAGTGCACATTTCTAATGGATTGAGGAGTATGATCAAGTGTTTCTGCCCCTAAAACATGTTAAGGTAAATAATAAAGTAGTTTTGAATTTTGCTAAATCATCTGAGTCTTTGTCTCTTTGATAACAAACAAATAGGCTGAACATAAAATCTGATACACAACAAAAAATCTTTATTTAAGCACAAATGCAACGTGTGTACCTGCACTGGATGCTTAACAATGTCTTTTACTAAAGTTGAAAATTAATCAGGCGTGCTATACTCCTTCAAGACTTATTCCAAAACTAACTGACACTCAGTAATTTATTTCAAGGCCGTTGAAATCTCGTGTTACTTAAATGAACCAGTAGCGTCAGATTTATCTAGTGTAGATAACATTATCCATGCCAAATTTCATTCTCATTTAAATACAAGGAAGTTTGTAACCTTGATAGATCACTTGACATTTCATTGGTGGACACTGCTGTTGACCTCCATGCACAAAGTGCAGCTTTACAACCTTAAATCTGGCACTGCATATCTTCCCATAGGCAGACAAGGAATTTATCCAATTCCATGGGGGTGTTTGTTGTTTTTTTAATTTCGCGCAAAGCTACACGAGGGCTATCTGCGCTAGCCATCCCTAATTTAGCAGTGTAAGACTAAAAAGAAGGCAGTTAGTCGTCACCACCCATTGCCAAATCTCTTGGGCTATCTTTAACAACGAATAGTGAAGTTGATCGAAACATTATAACGCCTCCACCGCTGAAAGGGCGAACATGTTTTGATGCGACTGGGATTCGAACCCGCGACCCTCAGATTACGCATCGAGTGCCCTAACCACCTGGCCATGCAGGGCTTCCATAGGAGTGACAAAGAAAGAAGGTGACTAAAATGAAACTAACTCAATTGCTTTCTTTGTCACATGTTATGCAAACTACATTTACCTAGCATAAAGAAAAGTGTGTGAAAAATTCTACGTTAATATAAGAAAGCAGCAAATGTATGGTATTTTTTGCATATCACAGTTCCTCCCTTCTTCCTCTATTTCGGCCCGGCACGGTCAAGCGTGTTAAGGCGTGCGACTCGTAATCTGAAGGTCGCGGGTTCGAATCCCCGTCACGCCAAACATGCTCACCCTTTCAGCCGTGGGGGCGTTATAATATGATGGTCAATCCCACTATTCATTAGTAAAAGAGTAGCCCAAGAGTTGGCGGTGGGTGGTGATGACTAGCTGCCTTCCCTCTAGTCTTACACTGCTAAATTAGGGACGGCTAGCACAGATAGCCCTCGAGTAGTTTTGCACGAAATTCAAAAAACAAAAACTTCCTCTATTTCAGGCTTTTTTTCAAGTTTCCTGATCAAGAAGTACTGCTACCTTTTTGCTCTTATAAACAGTTACATGTGATATAAAACCTTAAACAAATAGAGATCATAATTAAAGCTCTTAATTGTTTATATAATCAGTCAATTATACAATTACATTTAAATGCTTTAACACATGAGAAACAGTGTATACTTCCATATTATTATATTCAAGTTCACTGATTTCCAATAAATAAATATCAAATTCTGAAAAACACAAAAACTTTTGGACATGAGAAACAAACTTTAAAAATAAAAAAGTCAATAGCAAAGAAAGGAACCCTGATGCGATGTGTACAGAATAACAAATATTCAATGACAACAGGTGATTTTGCAGAGGAAAGTAATTAAATTGCATTTTATAACACATTCTGTGGCTTTTTGTACAAAATGAATTCTGGTTTCTTGAGCTTATTGAAGTCTGGAAGAAAGAGAGAGAGCAAGATCTTCCAAAGTTAAAATATACATTAATTTCAAACTTTTTCTTTACCACAACCCTGATTTTACAAAGGGGCAATAGTTTAACTGGCAATAACGATACTTATAATGTTGTTTTTTCGTTGATAGACTCTTTTCAATTATTTCGTGAAACGATAACAAATTAATTAATTTTTTCTTCCTTTACATTTATTACAAGCTAGGTCATATCTACAAGTGACGATAAATAATACACACACTACACTAATGTAAAGAATAAACTTGTTTGTGTTTGGAATTTCGCACAAAGCTACTCGAGGGTTATCTGTGCTAGCCGTCCCTAATTTAGCAGTGTAAGACTAGAGGGAAGGCAGTTAGTCATCACCACCCACCACCAACTCTTAAGCTACTCTTTTACCAACGAATAGTGGGATTGACCGTCACATTATACACCCCCACAGATGGGAGGGGCGAACCCGCGACCCTCGGATTACGAGTTCCACGCCTTACGCGTTTGGCCATGCCAGACCGGAATAAACTTACTTCTTACACTTTATGACTGAAATGGAAACACACTAGTTGAATCACCCTATCAGCTCGAATTAAAAATCTACTATCTTCTTGGTTATCTTTCTTTATGCATCACCGAATTCCATAGTTACAATCTGCTCTTGAATTTACGAAATACTTTAACGTCAAACCTTTTATAACTTTCAAGGTGTTTTAGGCCTATATTATTAAACGTTTTGAATTATGATTTGCACCTCCATCTCTATACTCAATATTTAAACAATATTTCTCATCGTGAACAGTTGCAAATGAAAAAAAAAAAATTAAATGTTATAACATTAATTAACTCTGTATTTGTTAAGTAACAATTGTGAAAATGAAAAACTAATAAATTTTAGTTCAGATAATATTTACTTTACGGTTTGAAATGAGGATAAGCATTATGGATGTGAGCCATATACTATTATCTTTAGTAAGTATTTAAATAGTCAGCAGGTGCCAGAAGATTGAGAATTGGATAATGTTACTCTTCTTTTCAAGGGACCTGATTAAAATTTCGTCAGTAATTTTTGGCCTATTAGTTTTACATTAGTGGTGAGAAAAGTTTCTGAAAGTCTGATAAAAGATGCTTAGCGAAGTCATTTAACTAAGTTTAAATTTTTTTGGATAGTTAGCAATGGGAGAAAATATTGTCTTACCAATATTTTGATATTCTTTGAAGGGATTACTACTTATACAGATGAGAATAAGAGTATAAATTTATGTACCCGGATTTTCAGAAAGTATTTGAGAAAGTGCCAAATAAGAATATTGTTAGAAAAACTATTTTTGCAGGTGTTGGTTCACTAGATAGAAAACTGATTTAGTGGAATATATTAAAGGATTATTATAAATGGAGCTCAGTAAAACTGAATTGATGTAACATTTGTGATGACGTATGACTTACTTTTAGGATCTTTGATCTTGCTGATTTACATCAACTACTTAGATAAAAGAATGATTAACAAATTATTTAAATTTGCTTCTGGTATTAAAGCTTTTAATTATAATAAGTTAAATGTAAAGTATGTAGAATATCGCAAGTTTAATTATGAGTACAATTTCAAAAGGATTAAACTTAACAATGCTTTGGAAGAAAAGGATCTAGATGTTCTTGTTCTGGTTGATAAATCTCTTAAACTATCTAAACATTGTACTGTTGCTAATGTCAGTGTTATAATGAGGTTATAATGTCAATGTATAAGTCATAGGTTAGGCCACAATTGGGATACTGTTTTCAGGCTTGAGCACCTTACTCTCTGAAAAACATTATTTTGTTGGAAAGGTTTCGGGGAAAGGATATTATTTTCCTGACATAACGGTTGACATTTGGAATGGATTGCCTTCAGGTATAGCAGATGCAGTTAATTTTAGAAAGTTTAAGAGAAAATGTGTTCAATATGTGACTAGTAAGAGTTAGCTTTGGGTATTTTATCTTAATTTTAGAGTTTAACATAGTGGATGGAGGAGCCTAGACGGACTAACACATCTTTTAAATTTGATGACGAAGAACTCACATTTTAGAAACTAAAAGTTTTGACGATGATTTAAATGAGAAATAAGAAATCACTATAAATGTACAGCGTTTCAACAAAACTATGTCACCATCAGGTTCGAGTAGTTTACATAGACACAGAACTATATTCATAAAATATGGAGCAAAAAGGTCTCATGACCTCAGTTTGCTTAACAGTTTAGTAAAGGTATACTAGTAACTTAAGTTGTTGGTTTAAGGTAAGGCTTTCTTATTCAATAAAGATAGTTTCCTCTATTTTGCATTTTTTTATGTTTGGTTCTTAGTTTAAAATTATAGAGTTTCGTACAGATGTATATATATTTAATTGCAATGGTGGAAAACATGAGAGGAATTTTTTTTAGTATTTTCGTAGAATCCGGTTTCCAATTTCCTTATGGCTTCTCCAGTGTAGTATTTTGGACAGTTACTGCACATTATTTCATAAATTACATTGTTGTCGTGTAGTTCTATATATTTTTTGCTAAGTAACGATTTTGATTTACGGTCGAATTTTTAAGTGAATTTATGTTTAATAGCGACTTTTTTCTAAGTTTTGATTATTTCTAAACTGATTTTTGGAATAAATGGTAAACTGCAGTGTAATGTTTGTGATGTTGTTTGGTGTATTAGTGTCAGTTTTGTTTGTGAGTTGAGTTTTTTTGTCGGTGGTTGTGTGGAAAGTTTTCGACAATAATGAAAATTTGATGGTGTGAATGAAGGAATTATTTATAAAGTTAATTTCTTCCTCTATGTAGTTAGTTTAACAAAATACTGAAACTGTTTTTATAAGGCTTTTTAATATAATGACATTTTGTTTGGATTCCTGAGTGGAATTTCAGGGAATGTAAAGACCTGTGAAAGTGATGTTGGTTTAGGATCAACCAGACGATAGCGAACTTTGCGACACTCGATTAGTCGACAGTATTATCACATATCGACAGACTCATTGACATACCAGTATTTCAAATATACCGGTAGTATTACAGATAGTAGACTAGGCGAGTGTTTATGACTATCGAAGTAAAATAATTAGTTCAACTGTTTGTCAAGACTGTAGGTTTTTTACTGTATAAATCATTATTGCGTCATTTTTGGTTTTTATTATAAGTCATGTATAATGTTAAATGTTAAACTTCAATATTTTTAATATTATTTTCTTATTCATTTTTAAGTATAAATTTAATACTTCATAAACTTCTTTCGTCTGATTCAAATCATTGTGTATTATATTTATCTATTCAAAATGCAGCAAATTACTTATGTACGTTGTAAACTTGATTTATGTGCTTGTAAACATGCAAACATTCCCCTAAGTAAACGTAATTATAATAACAAATCCATTTCATGACATAATTGTCGACGAGTTGATTTTTCAACCAGTTGTATTTCGACACAATTTATTGTCACCCAATCTTCTGTCGCGAAATTTTCCTGTTGCCGAGTTGACACCGAACCGTGATGTTATGGGGGATTTTGGTTTTGAAATGTGTTCCGGATCTAATAATCTCGAGATTAAGAAAGAATAACTACTTGTTATTTACGCCTTCAATGGTGAATTTAATGCCAGGGTGACTGTAGTTTACGATTTCAAAGAAAGTGTTTGTGTGTTCACAAGAAGTGAAGCCAGTAAAAGTGTCACCGACACATCTGTACCAGTAAAAGGTCAAAGCTGGCCACTTAAGCTTTAAACTTTAGCTAGTTTAATGTTTCTTTTTGTGCTTTTTTTCTTTTATGATTTATGGTATCCAAATGGGATGGTGTCTTGTCTCTGTTATCACTTGCCATTCTGTCACTGAGAAAGTGTATGCTGGATAGGTGGTCGAGAAAAATACTGGTGGCACTATCCTTGATGACCCTCTGAAAGTAGTCTCAAAAGGAATTCTGTCCTCCTACACACGTTGTGATTCCACTGGCAAGCTCTTCTCTAGAGATATTCAGTTGACAGCTCTTTTACCAAATTACCTCACTGTGGACGATTTTTGACTTAGACTGGCTATTCTTTTAGAATCTCTAGTCTACATCATTAATTTTCAGCATAATGTTTGGTCGATTTTCGAATATACACTTTGGAGTTTATCCTCTCTTGTGAAGAGAACTATTCAGTTATACTATGTCACTTTCATGAAATTCAATTTTTAATATCGTTAACATCATAGCTTACCTTTGTTTTATCAGATACTGATTTAATTCTTTCCTGATTAAAGTCACCTTCATCCTCTTTACTCTTCAGATTCACATTAACTATTTTAAGAGCCATTTCCACAAGATGTACTGGAAGAGTTGATTTCTCTAGATCCCAGTTACTAGATTCCTGATCCGAGTATTTCACTCTTTGATGATGTAATGACCACTTTCTGTGCTTACACTGGAATTTCAATGCTCGGTGTAGTAATTGTTTTCTAGGATACTGGATTCGTGGACAATTCCCTTCAAATAATGAATTCTTTTCTCACTTAGAGAAGACGGGGTGTTCCCAGTTGGGTTTTGGCACATAAATCAATTTATATTTGTCATTTTGATGTCTGATTAACTCTTTCATTTGGATGCTTTACTGATCCCGTATTCATAACCTACCCTTGAATTTACTAAAACCTATAATATCAATTCTTTTTAGATTTTGTAGACATACATTATACTTTTTTTATTCTTAATGCTATTATTATGATCCACAGCTCTCTCTAACAAATAAAATAGTTATGACATTATAATATAGCTGACCACTTCCAGGGTTGATTTTAATAACCAGTTGTCATCTAGAATAACATATTGCAAATACATGAACATTTTGGTATTGAATCTTCAAACATGAACAAGGAGATCCCATGATCATGCTTAACACAAACTATAGTTCGAGACAGATTCAATGCAAACTTATAGCTGAGTTCAGAGATATGCATACGATTTTGATTTTTAAGATGATTAGACCTTGCTAATGATGCATATGTTATTTCTGAAATATAGCAGAATGAAATTCAAATTATTTGTATAATTCAGTACCATATGCATTTGCTGAGTAACAGTTCATAATAATTATACATGATGGAAAATGCCAGACTTGAGTACCAGCAGAACAAACAACTACTTGGGATCTCATACTGGTGAAATAAAAATGGTATTTAAATCAATTAATTTTATTTCTTATAAAAGTACAACGAGATATATGATGTTAAATCTCTCAAAATAATAATTTTTGCTGCAGGGAATAAGTATGTGACCCTACATCTGTAGATGCACATTTTCATAAAGCTTCTTAAAGCCAGCTCATAATATTCTCATACTTTAGGATGGGTTGTTGCTTTAACCAAAAAAAAAATTCAACTGGCTTGTTATTGTCTTAGATGTACATAATGTTTTACAAGTGTACGAATGTATGCAACAAAATCCTGGTTCTACTGGAAGAGGATCAATGAGGAACTGCGATTATGGCATCTGTATGTTTATAATTAGAGCAAAAAGAGTGTTTTTGAAAATGCCGACAACCATTCCTGAAATGCCTCTTCCCCCCTTGGAACAACGATGTGGCTACGGACTCGCACCACAAGAAACCGGGTTTTGATACCAGTGATGGATAGAGCACAGTTATCCCATTGTGTAGCTTTGTGCTTAATTCCAAACAAGCAAACAAAAAACATTTCTAAACGTGGGAGCTAATTATTGTAAAGATACTATTTTGATAATAACGTGCCTTTTTACGAAAATTTGTATAACTTGCATGAAATTTTCTAAGATTTTACATGTCTAACTTATACACCTTAGAAACCATATTAAACAGTCTCATGGTGTTGAAACTTTACCATGCGCAGGTGATATATACTGAGAAGATATCGTGTGAAATCCAAAGTTCATGAATACTTTAATTATACCAAAGCTAAACTTAAAAATGTCTTATGCTGGTTTGAAACAAACCAGTGTATTTATTCGATTCTGATTAAACTTATAAAGAATAGGTTCCCATAAGAGCCGTTGTTGGTCCTAAAATTCATTGTATATAATAAAGTATTGAGAAACAAAACAGTAAATGGCGCTTTTAGTACTCCCAGTACTTTCTGACCTCCTGGAAGGTCAATATGAAGATTTTATGCTATATTTTTCGATATGAGATGCATATGATGAATATTTTATCAACTTCTGCCAAAACATTAGTCACTTATACATTGAATTAGACTTCAACATCGAATATGTACACGTACCACTATAATACTTAAACGGTATGTGTTATTGGACAAAATACATATCTGATATGAAAAATAATGTTATTTACATGTTATCATGGCACAATGACAGTAAATACGTTGTCACGAATGTCGAAAAAGTCAACTGCTGTGATAGATGTGACATTATACACATATATACTGGCATTCACTATGTTGTGACGTCTAATATTTATATCCGTTGCTTTTCAAGTCTAATTAGTAGGTATGCCAAAATATGAAAAATTTGAATCAGTCTACTGACGCTAACTAGACTCAAGATCACACCATCGATGTTGTACAGTGGTACAGTAGTTCTGATGACACTGATAACAAAGGTTCTTTCTAGTGGTGATAACATAACATGGACATTATTTATTGACACATTCTGGATCTCCGTGTGCACATAAAATCTGTGGTTTATGTTCTCTTTAGTTGTGCTTTCTGAGAGTTACAATAATAGCATTATGATTTTCATGTTTTTCTTCTCTATTTCTCCCCTAAAAACACCTTGATAGGGCAAACAAAGGTGTTTTTGTAGTTGGTACATACCAAAGTGTCAAGTATGTATTCTAATGATTGAAATTTCTAGTAAAACCAAAAACAGCCGTTATGGAGACTCACCTATTATTATTATTTTTATAATGGGAAATTGATCACATTAATTCAGTACTATTAAAGTAACTATCAATTACCTCAAGTTTCCCATGGTATGATGAAGACAAATCAAAAAATCATATTCCGTGATGACGAGAAACCCCACTTGTAGAGAAAAATAAATATATAAAAATGGCTGGTATGGTTAGAGAAAAACTCTATGTAGAGAAACGAACAACGTTTCGACCTTCTTCAGTGATCGTCAGGTTCATAAAGATAGAAAGAGGTAACTGACCGATAGCTGACCACATGTTTGAAGGCGATTATGTAATTTAGTGTAGGAATGCAGAGGGCGTGTTTATGTTTGTTTCTTTATTTAGTATTTGGGTGTTTTCTATGGTTATGTTATGTTTATTTGATTT
Source organism: Tachypleus tridentatus (assembly GCF_004210375.1). Taxonomy (NCBI): domain Eukaryota; kingdom Metazoa; phylum Arthropoda; class Merostomata; order Xiphosura; family Limulidae; genus Tachypleus; species Tachypleus tridentatus. Next base: position 237,955,963 of record NC_134837.1, on the reverse strand, counting down.
ACAGTGTTCGAAAACGTGTGAAGGTGATTTTTTGTATTCTTTGAATCTGGTTTCCATTTTTCTACTTGTTTCTCCAATATGAACTCGTGGCAGTTATCACATTGTATTTTATAAATAATGTTAATGTGGTTTTTATCAGTGTAGTTTTTACATGGTATCAACCTTAGTTTTGTGCCTGGTTTACAGAAAAAAGTACTTAAAGCCATGTTGAACACGAAATACAAAGAACTACATGACTTACAGAAACAAAAAATGAACCTAGACCATCAACTGGCATGCTGTATTAAATCAGAGATTTACGGAAACATAAATGAAACATAAACCAAATCAACACTAGGAACAACAGGGACAAAAAGATCTGCCACGACAAAAAACTAGAGAAACTAAGATGCAAACAACAGAAAAAATACCAACACGACAAACCATTGACTAACCTCATAATTAACCGATCCGACCGACAATTAAACACAGAAGAGATACATCTTACTAACAAAGGACTCAACTTTGCAATAGCACTTCGGCAAATTCCAACCTTAGAAATTAAAACATGTTTAGAAGACTTGTGATAGTGATACTTTCCACAGAAAACAAAAACAACAAGAAAACAACCGACAGAAAGAAGGAAACTTCAACAATTCTATTGATACCCAACAGCCAAACTTCCCAGCAAAACAAAAAATTTATATTTTCCAGAAACATCTAAAAATAACATCTTAAACGAGTTTTTCAAAGAATTTTCTCACAAAACTATCAACGTAATTTCACAAAACAGAAAGCTAAAAAAAATCTTACACAAAGAGACATTAATTCCCTTAAAAACCTAAAACAAGACAAAAACATAAAAATTCTAAAAGCAGGTAAAGCAAACGCTATATTCATAATGAACACGAATGAATACATCCAAAAAATGAAGAACATCCTATCAAACACAAACAACTTTAAACCAATACACACAAATCCAACAAAGACACACGAAACGCAACAAAACAAAATAGTACTAAAAATGAAAAAAGCCAACACAATTTCAAAAACACTTTATTCCTACCTACGTAAAACCGACTCGCGCACACCACAAATATACGGCATCCCAAAACCTCATAAACCAGATTATCCACTACGATCAATAATGTCCACATGTGAATCGTTTAATTACAGTCTTGGTAAATACATAGCATGGGCTTTCTCCATATATGCAACATCAGCCAGCTTATTCATCAAAGACTCATTTAATTTAAAGTCTAACCTTAATCAACTTAATCATAAAGCCTCAATGTCCAGTTTCGATGTCATATCACTCTTTGCAGAAGTCCCAACCGCTGAAGCCTGCAAGATAGCCTTAGAACTCTATGTCCGAGACCTCAACCCATCAATAGGCATTCCCAGCCACCAATTAGCAACTCTCATAGAATTCATTACGATGAAGACGAACTTCAAGCTCAACAACCGCAACTTTATACAAAGAAATGGCCAAAGCATGGGCAATCGAGTTTCACCAGTTCTAGCAAATATTTTTATGACCAAAGTTGAAACACAAGCAATTAACAGAACATTACATGCATCACCATATGTGGACGACACGATTGCGGGATTCACATCTACAGAACACACAGTTAATTTTATCAATCACATTAACTCTACACATTCCAACATTATCTTCCCACATGAACAGAAAGAAAGCAATCAAATATAATTTCTTAACCTCAAAATTACAAGAAACGATACACAATTTCAAACAAAAATCCAACGAAAAATCACCCATACTGGGGTATACATTTCCTGGAACTCAGCACATTAAACAAAGCAAAAGCTCAACATATATATGTAAAAACGTCTCGTTTGGGTGAAGAAAATATTTTACGTAGAGGAGCGAACAACGTTTCGACCTTCTTCGGCCATCGTCAGGTTCACAAAAACAAAATAAAACAATACTTTATCAACATCAATAAGTTTCCTCCACAAACCGTAGAAAACATTATACGTCCACACCTAGACAAAAAGCAAAATAAACTTACAAAAGTAAATATACCCCACGATTTAAAAAATCACGAAACCGTGGTATACTGCTGTATACCATGTATTTTCGACATGAGCAGAAAATAACCAAAATTTGGCAAAAAGTAGCAACAAAATATGACATTGTTCGCTTCTCAACATAGAGCTTTCTCTACCCACACCAGTCGTTTTTATATATAGATTGAATCATATATTATTAATGAAGGAAACTAAACATGTTCTTAACTACTATAAATGAACTAATAGATGTAGCATGCTATCCTTTAAGCGATATAAGCTACGTAAAGTAGTTTTTACTATATTAATGAAACCTTGTAAAGTTACAAATATTTCATTTCGAGACATCATCAACCTCAATGAAAACATTTAGGCTTCTCTGGATATGATGGAAGCTAGAGCACTAGTTTTACTTAAAATATATATTTCAATATTTTTATCATATTTTTTATTGCCTGACAGTTGTAGTTTTATATATGTTATACTCATAGTACAATATATATAAAAATTCATATAATACAAAATTATATATATATTGTTATTAACATGCATGATATATAATATATATGTATATATAATATTGCTGTAATGGGTCCTACTGAATAATACCAAGCTCAGTCCACGTTGCTATAACGAACTAAGTAATTTTTTTTATAATGTTTTCATGGGTTATGTTTACTTTGACGCACCTTATAGGCCTAAATTCACAAATAACATTTTAATGAAAATTTCTCGCTAATTGTACTGTACCTTACTTACAAATAAACTTACTTGTAAGATATACAGACATACAGCTAATTGATTGAGTAACTTTGTACATGTGGTAACTAACACTGGTGTGAATACTTCACTAGCACCTCATTAAATACTTTTATGATTTAAATCCTCTTTCAATACTCATTATTCGTATCTATAATATACTCTTATTTCTCCCAGTTCTGCAAAATTTGCAGATTATTATATCATAATGAACATTCCAGACATTCTAGAACAATTTTTATGGACTTTTTTAGATCTAACAACATCATGATGATGAGAAACTAATAAGCAGCAAACAATTATATTATAACTTTGAAAGCATATCTTACAGAAACTGAAATATTCCTTGGTTGTGAAGTTCTTTGAACAATCTTGAAAAAAACAACAAAATGGTACATTAAATTATACATTTACCAATTATTTTTGGCGATGTAATTTTCCAATGCTAGTAGTATGCAGAAGGGATGACATTTTGCTTCTGTATTGCCAACGGGTGAGTTTTCCTAAATAGGTAGTCAATTAAATCCACCAACAGCTCTATCCTCAGTGATACACTGCTATAGATTTCCAAAAGGAACTCAAGACTTCTCGGTTGGTTGACTGACTTTATGTTCACAAATTATTCTCAGTAGCTAGCCAGTTGACATTTTTTCACTGACATACTACCATATACAATCATAGTGAATGATCCTTGGCTTAAATTGCCTGGCTTTCTGAATTCTGTATACCACAGCATTGATTCTTTTCATTAAAATGTATGGTATCATCCAACACCTATTTAACTTTGGAACTCATCCTTTCTTTGACAGAAATTGTCACCACGAAAACCAATCTTATCAGTATTAATATCACAGCCTTTTTCCTTTTATCAAAAGTTGACTTAAATCTTTCCTGAGTAAGTAATGTATGAGATTTCTATTCTTAAGATCCATAATAGTTTTTTTCCAATTGTTAATCATTAGGACATTCTAGGGAGTTATTCTTAATAACTCCTGGCATGAGTATATCATTTGTTTGTTGTATAATGACCACATTCCTAATTGTAACTAAAAGTTCAACTTCTGGTGTACTAATCGCCATGTAGTGCGTATGGACTTCCTGGTCATAAACGTTGAAGCTATTTGAAGCTAGCCTAATATTTCATCTGTGTCTCCACTTCAAGGCAGTTCACATTATGTACTATTCCTCAATATTAATTACCCACATACCATGAGAAGTAGAAAAGCTACTCTCGTTGCTTTTAATGCTTTAGTGCCAAGTAACACATGAGCTATCTGCACTTTGTACACTATAGGGAATCAAACACAGGATTTTAGCATTACAAGAATATAAACGGAGTTTACCCACCAGGTTATATTGTGCACAGAAGCTTCCTATCTCATTCTGTTTGTTCTTCTTTCCACTATTTTATCACCTCTAAGAAGTTTACTATCTCATTTTGTGTCTGTGTGGTCATCTTTAATTTTTATCAAAATAATCCCACTTCTGACTCCAAAAGTGTAACCTATTATTTCATTGTTTGGTTTTGAGCTTTTCTAGTACAAAATAATGCCAAGCCCGGTCCACCTAATGATAATACAATAGTTTTTACAGCGTTTTTACAGACTATGTTCAATTTTACACAAGTAGTAGGCTTTAGCTCATAAAAAAATGTTTCAAAGAGTATTCGTTGTTAATGGTACCACTTTTGGCTTACATATGTACATACTTGTAAGTTGTACAATTTCACGGCTACTGATAAAGGAACTAAATATACATAATAACTAACACTGATTTGAAACACTCATTAAGTTATTCACTAACATTTGGTTCAATAATTCACTGAACTAATTCTTCCATCATAACACATTATTTGTTTTCACAATAAACTGCCATTTCACAACATTTCTACACATTTACATCATCATGAACTTTTTAGGTAGTTTAGGACTACTTTTATAAATTATGAACTTTCTGAACCTGTTATGATTATTATGATTAGCAACTCCTTCTAAGAAATAGTTAAATTATAACATTGAAAATACAAGTTACAAAGGTATGCAACAGATCAATAATGAAACGTATATTAATTAGTGGTAAATTATTTTCGCTGTCTTTGCCCCACCACTGACATTTATAGTTGCACTGTAAACTTTAGCATTGCTATATATACTAATATACGTATAAAACAATACAGGGCAGGAAGCATTAGAGTATTAGTAACCATTTCATCTACTAATGCACTGTTATCATTATTTATTAGGCAGATAACTGTTCCAGCTGTAAACTGTAAACAGCTATTTATCCATAAGTACGAATTACTCCTAGCATAAAGCTAGCATCAGATTTTTCAGCTTGTTTCATACATTTTTTCCATCACTTAAGCAGGCGATGTCAATACACAAGACAGAATGTGTTTATAGAACTCCGCGATCATTACCTACACATCTAGCAAGATATAATTTCTTTCTCTTCATGTAAAAATAATTTCAATACTGAGCTGCACCTCACTTTGGCCCGGCATGGCCAGGTGGGTTAAGGCGTTCCACTTGTAATCTGAGGGTCGCGGGTTCGAATCCCCGTCGCAACTAACATGCTGGTCCTTTCAGCCGTGAGGACGTTATAACGTGACGGTCAATCCCACTATTCGTTGATAAAAGAGTAGCCCAAGAATTAGCGGTGGGTTGTGATGACTAGCTGCGTTCCCTCTAGTCTTACATTGCTAAATTAGATACGCCTAGTGCAGATAGCCCTTGTATAGCTTTGCGCGAAATTCAAAAACAAACAAACAAACAAACAAAAGTATATCACTGAAGGTACTGACTGATAATTTTCCAAGAACTTCCACCCATAAAATAATATTGTTCAAACCAAGGTCAGAGACAATAAATTTTTTGTTTGGTAAGAAAAAATACCAATAAGAGACAAAGTCAAACTTCTTTCTCACTTTGAGTTTATTTTCATTAACCAGATTTAGAATAAAGACTGCATGAACTTCGTAGAGTAAAGACTTCACTCTAAAGTTTTGACACACTGCAAGGTCCCCAAAACTTTTGTCGATATTTGTGTTCACCCAAACTCATTATTGCTAATGAAATTAAGCCCAGTTGTGAAAGAACAGACCTGCACAACATCATTGTGAAACAGTGCTGTTTTGGAAACATCTTCTGACAGAAGTTGGGCCGACATGGCCAGGTGGTTAAGGCACTCGACTCGTAATCTGAGGGTCGCGTGTTCGAATTCCTGTCACATCAAACATGTTCGCCCTTTCGTGGGGACGTTATAATGTAACTGTTACCACTATTCTTTGGTACAAAGAGTAGCCCAAGAATTGGCGATGAGCGATGATGACTGGTTGCCTTCCCTCTAGCCTTACACTGCTAAATTAGGGACGGCTAGTGCAGATAGTCCTCCAGTAGCTTTGCACGAAATCCAAAACAAACCAATCTGACAGAAGTTGAGTAAAAGTAACTACAGATTTTACCTTTCTTTTCTCTGGGAATTTCATATGACTACCTCAATCAATGTTACCAAAGACATTACTTTTATCGGAAAAAATTCCCCCATTATTTTCCCACTGTGTTAAAACAAACCTTCCCACATAAGAAAGTTCAAATTGTCAACATGAGCAGCCAAGACATGACTAAAGAATCTATGAGTTTAAGTTTTCAAGTTCCCCCAGTAACTTGTTCTGTTCTCAACATGGTAAAACCTTCATTGAAATTTAATTATAATACTATGTAACACAATTTTTGTTCCTGGATAGTATGTGTTATTTCTTAATTGCTTATGTTGTAAAAGTACAGAAACTGGCCATTATTCCCTTCAAACTTCGCTTTTATGACCTGGGTAATGAAAGTTTGAAATTAACCTATTTTCTATATAAAAATGGGCAAATCTGCACGGACAAATTCATTTACATAAGGTCTGAGTAAAACAACATATGAATCAAGATTTACATGTATTTATACTAAAGTTATAAACAAATCTTTAAAAGTGAGTAGTTTATCGATATTTGCGACTGTAATGTAAATTACTTTCAAGTATCAGCCCACAAACATACTCTCCCGTCATGTTTTCGTTATACGCTCCTTGGTAGCGGCATTCAAAGCCCAGTATATCTTGGTGGAAGTGCTCGCCTTACACTTTGAGGTGCACCGAATGAGCCAGGGGAAGAGACCGATATTTATTCCCCTTATGGAGCAGCACAGCTTTGAGGCTACTGAATGAGCTATAAATGAAGAGGTGCCACTCGTTCAGGTTACAAGTAATTCCAGTTGCCTCGCATAGACCAGATACATTGTGGCAGAAGCAGAGTCCACCTTGACGAGTGAAGAAGCTTCAAAAATGTCGGTGACGCTTCCTCTGACTTGCGACTTGCACCCTTTCATCTAACAAATCCCATTCCTTGAGCCTAGATGTCAAAAGCTCGGCATTCGACTTTGTTAGACCAAGATCTCTAATTAAGTCATTCAGATCTCTTGGTTGGGATAGTATGGATTTTTTTCATCAGCTGCACCTCTGAAATTGTAATCTGGATCTTCAACGTCTACATCTTCTTCTGATTTGCTGCTCTCTTCTGAGGATGGCTGCTTTCTCTCTGGCAGAGTGGGTACAGGATGCTCAGGGCAGTGTGGCACTGGGGCGATGGATGATGGAAGGTCTGGATACATGATAGCAGATGCATTATTGCCAGCCCGACGTTTAGAAGGGTCCATCATGCAGAAGTAGCAATTGTTTGAGTGGTCAGAGGGCTCACGCCAAATTCTTGGAAGAGCGAACTTCATGGTTTTCTTTTCCCCTCTGTACCATCCTGCAAAAGAGCAAAATAAAATTGTTATTATGAAGAATAAATTTATTTCATCCACAACAAATGTGTAAGAGGTTAATACAAAATATTTTATATATGATATTTTGTCTATATTATTGGAAATTAAAAAGAAGATATTTAAATTTTAAAAGGTCTAAAATTTGTATGATATAATATCTTACTATTCAAGCAAGCAAAAATTGTCTGTCTTACCTTCTAGAGTCTTTTTTTTCAGTGCTCGCAGGTAAAATGAGGTGCCCAGGGTTTGCCTTGTATGCTTCACACATTTAAGCAGATGCTGTCACAGAGTACTTTTTGCTCTTGTCTTGATAAATTGGCCACATAAGTGGCAGCGCCGGGGGGCTTTAGCCCCCCCCCCCCCAAATGAGCTAAGCCCCTCTCAGCCCCTCAATATTGTTACCTACATATATTCATAAAATATGGGAAACACAATCGTCGTTGTTGCTTAACAATTAACATCAAAGAGACATAAATCTGTAGAACTCAATGTCTTCATTAAAACGGAAGTATGTGTCATGCGTCCCATAGCAACGTACTGAATGCACTGAAACTCATGCGTTGTATTGCCGCTCCCTGTGTAATGCCATTCTATCTTGAGCTTTGACGAAGATTAAACAACCACGTTGATTTCAAGTTACAACAGATTATCAGGGATTTTACTTAATAAACCAAAGGTTTCACAGGTATTTACCCATTAATTTCATTTATCTTTTATTGAAAAGTAAAACATAGCATGCATGTATAAGTGTATAGGTCAGAACTATGAAGCATTTAGCCGGTGTTGTATTCTCTGTGAGATCATTTTGCATTGTGTATCAACCATCAAAAATTGCACTGATGATTGTGGCATACACTTAAAATTGTGACTTACAATCCAATTAATGTTATACTTATGATTAGATAATAACCTTACATGTTAACTGACCAAATAATATTTCTAAACAATTCTAGAATGAATTTTGAAATTGTCATTAGGCTATTTAGAAATGCCTAATTTAATGTAATGTAGTAGTTACATTATTGTAACAGGTGCTTGTCACACTTATGATAATAAGAACAATATCACAATCACAGTTTGGCTTGTATGAATAATGTGAACTTATGAAGAAACCAGCCTTTCTGTGAAGGTCAACTGTAATTTAGACATTTTGCTTTGGTGCTTCTATGACCATTCAGTATCCAGGCCGCGGGTTTGCTTTGTTTGAGCGCGCGATTCCCGTCTCGATCGCCTTAAGTGTATGATCACCGAGCCGCTGACCATGGTGTACGCTCTGCGTACGGCTAACGATCGGCTCAGCTCGATCGAGATCCAGATGCCAGTCGCATGCCACACCCCTTCGCTCACCCCCATCACCTGCCCACAGTTTTACAGCATGCCCTATCGTTATCACTACCCTCTAATTAAGTACTTGTGCTATATGGTTAAAGATAAACACTTTTTCTAATAGTATTTCACAGATATGTTCTGGATTTTCATGTGCTATTGATATAATTTGGTGATTTTAATGCCGCAGAGCAGTTGTTCGTAATGTTGAACTATGTTTAGTTGTTATTTGTTCCTTATTCATGAAATGACCCAATAGTATGTATATTATATCTTTTTCCTTACATTTCGATGTTTAAAATGAATATCCTTTGTAAGCCCTAATGTCAATATAAGGAGAGAAATTCCCATTCGTTTCAGATAAACTAACACAACTTAGAAGTAAGAAGTGGTTCCAGCAGTCAGCCGGCTCGGGGGTCACTTTGACATTTGCGCACTTTGTATAAAAGGGAGTTATGTTTGTTTACGCAGCTCTTGCTCTCTCTGATACTCGGCCTCACACTGGAACACACACTCAGTTTTCATTAATAAACGAGTCAAAATCAGCGACTCGTTTTCAAGCAAGGACACCAACACACAAGACAAGATTCAGACATCACCCACCAAAACATAAACGAGTCATACTACACATAGGGTTGATTATGCAACACAACCTGCTACCCAAGAAGAGGCAGCGAGAAGATGGTCCTAAAAAAACATGTGGTGCAAGTGAGGAGGACAGTCGTGATCGTGATAGTGAGAATGCAGACACGACTAGTGCGGGACCCCAGCCACAAGAGATCACCACTCACCCCCAGGGTGAAAACTACCACCAGGACCCAAGGACTTGAGTTAGCTTCCAGATAGTGGTTCTACCTGTCCAGACTTTAAGAGATACCCAGTCACAGAATACAGCAGCCAGTCAAGGTCATTCAACAAGAATTGGCGTGATCAGCACTCGTGGTTGGAGTACTCTGTGACCCAAGATGCTGCATTCTGCTTCGCATGTCGTCTTTTCAGACACACACACTTCAGTAAAACTTAGAAGTCCTTCACCCATGAAGGCTTCTGGAACTGGAAGAAGGCGACCACATCACTGAAGTCCCATGATAACTCCGCAGTACACAAGTTTTCCATGCAAGCTTGGGTAGAGTTTAAATTGCAGAAAACAAAGAATGCAAGGATCCAACATGCTCTAGATGCAAGCTATGCTAAAATTGTGGAGGAAAACCGACATTATATAAGAGCCGTCATAGATGCACTGCTCTACACAGCTTGCCAGAATGAAGCCCAGAGAGGTCACAGGGAAGGTAGTCAGTCAGATAACAGGGTCAATTTCCTGGAACTTCTTGACATGATTTCCAGGTATGATGAAATCGTGAAGAAGAAGCTGAGCGGTCCTGGCAATGCCAAGTACACGCACCATGATATCCAAAACGAACTGCTTGACATCCTTGCTGAAATGATCAGGAAGGATATCAGCAAAGAGGTCATGGAAGCTGAGCATTTTGCTCTGATGCTGGATGAAACAAAGGATGTGAGCAAACAAGAACAGCTGTCCATTATGGGAAGGTATCTCCACCAACAGAGCCTTCACGAGGAGTTCTTGGACTTTACAGCTGGTGAGGGTCTGGATTCATTGTTCAAGAAAATCATGGAGACTGGCTAAATGTGGTATTGACCATAATGCCTGCATTGGCCAGTGCTTTGACGGAGCTGCAGTTATATCAGGATACATCAGTGGTGTACAGGAGAGGTTCAGGAGAGAGATGTCTCAGGCTGAGTATGTCCACTGCTATGCACACAGGCTCAACCATGTGCTAGTTGATTGTGTGCACAATGTTCATACTGCAGCAGAGTTCTTTGTGACAATTCAGAAGCTGTACAAATTCTTCTCTACATCAGTTGTGCATGAAGAATTTCTGAAGGTACAGAAGGAGCCTGAATCCATGAACCAGCACATAGAGTTGAAGCGATTGTCAGACACAAGATGTGCCTGCCAACATGCTGCTTGTCTGGCTTTTTAAAGAACCCTCTCTGCCATTGTGACAACCCTACAGCGTCTTGTGGAAGGGGACAATGTCCACAGTGCCAATTAATCAAAGGGCCTGTGCATCCTCCTAGATCAGCAGTTCGTAACCAGTCTAGTGGCCATAGAAAAACTACTGCTGATGACAAAACAGCTATCAGACCACCTCCAGTCACCTGACCTGCAGAGGACCTAGTACAATCTGTCATCTCTGGTATCTCAGAAATGAGAACTGAAGCAGCATGGAAAGACTTGGAAGAGTCTGCCGAGGATATATGTAAGAAAGTGGGAATATGCACTGAGATGCTGCATCAAGGTGGACAGCGATCTGCCCCCCAGACACCTGGACGAATTCATAATCACTTCTAGTACTGGCCAAAGAGATGAACCAACACCAGATGCCAGGAGACATACCTTCTATGCCATCATAGACAGGATGCTCAAAGAGCTAAACAGAAGATTCTCCTCTGATGCCTGCAGTGTTCTGATGGGTGCAACTGCATTGAACCCCAAACACTCCACATTTCTGGACAAGCAAGCACTCTTAGGAATGGCAGCAAACTATGGTGTGGCAGAGGATGACCTCGCAGTGGAGGTCCACCAGTTGAACCGGCTAATTGCCAGGAAGAAAGACAAGGGGCAGAAAGTATCCACACCATTGGAGCTTGCAACCATGCTGGAGCCATACAAGGATGCCTTCATGAATTTAAACAAACTTGTATGCATCGCTGTGACCCTGCCTTCACTTCAGCTGCTCGTGAAAGAAATTTCTCATGTTTGACGCTTCTCAAGACTTACTTGCACAACAGCAGTGGTAACAACTGCACCAGCAACCTTGCTGTCGTATCAGTAAACTCCAGGAGAACAAAACAATTCGATATTGATGCTGTTATAGACACATTTGCTGTCAATCACCAGAACAGGCGCATTGTTTTAAAGTAATATTGACTATAAGTACAACATGATGAAAGATAGTGACTTATTTTTCCTCAGAGTGTATTAACTTCACATGGGATAATTCGTTTCTGCCATGTAAACTATGTCTTTGTGTTATATTTCTTTTGATTTGTAGCTTTACTCTTAATGGTATATCAAATGTTCAATCTAAACTAATATTCATTTTCTTTATTATTACATATCACTTTGGGTGGAATTTAGGTGAGCTTCCTCTTTTACATATACGCATATTTTCATAAACAGATTATTTCTAATTTGTAATAATGAATTATTAATCAGAGTAAGAGTTTCCAATGAAAACTGCATTGAAAACGCAGTTCAAAATAGCACACCTTTCTGAAATGTATCTTGGTATTTACATTATTATAATTTACCATCTATATTTCATATTGATGGCATTTTGGGAAGCCCCTCCACAGTTTATCTCAACTCCCTCTTATTCTCCCCCCTCCCAACGAAAATATCTTGGTGCTGCCACTGGAGAATGCTTTCAGCTTCTTAATGCCATCTCTGATAAAATCAGATAGGTCTATGTGTTCACTCAGACAGCTAGCACGAAACTGAACTGGTGAGTGGTGAGCCCCTGTATATATATTATTATGGAAAGTTGTAGGAAATTCTAAAAGGTTCTTGAAAATTCTCGTAATTTCTACAACATTCTAAAAAGTTCTCGTAAGTTCTTCGACATTTTGGAAGTTCCTAAAATTATTTTAAGTTCGAGAAAATTCTCTATCAGCTACTTAGCACTAAATCTACCTGGAATATTCTGGAAAATGGGTAAATTTGAATATTTCATTACCCAGGTTAAAAAAGCAAAGTTTGAAGAGAAAAATGTGTCTTTTCTTTTACTTTAGGCATAAGCAATTGGGAAATAACACTTTCTTCCCAGGAACAAGAAAAAGTAAAAATTTTGTTACATAGTGTTATTGAACCACACTTATAGATTTGCTCGTCATTATAGCACTCAACAACACCAAATATCAGAGTATCAAAATTCAGCATCAAATAATACACTGCCTTTTCTTGAATTCAGTTGTTCGAGCTAAATATTTACCCGATATGATTTCAAGAACTGGTACAGGCCCTTCTAAAAATTGATAGACTAATCTGTTTATTTAGGCCTGGCATGGCCAATCGCGTAAGGCGTGCGACTCGTAATCCGAGGGTCGCGGGTTCGCGCCCACGTCGCGCCAAACATGCTCGCCCTCCCAGCCGTGGGGGCGTTATAATGTGACGGTTAATCCCACTATTCGTTGGTAAAAGAGTAGCCCAAGAGTTGGCGGTGGGTGGTAATGACTAGCTGCCTTCCCTCTAGTCTTACACTGCTAAATTAGGTACGTCTCGGTGCAGTGGGCTAACAACCTACTCACTTAAATACCTGTTGAAGAATCCGCAAGCGATTGCGGCCCTATGTTCCTTGATGAAATCTAATGGTGATAGCTAACTAACTAACTAACTAATCTGTTTATTCGCTTCTCCATTAGATCATGGTAGTGAAGGTATAGGTCTGTATATGGTTTTTTTTATAACTGGTGAATGAAATCACATTTATCAATAAGATGTCAATAACCCTTATTGGTATTTCAACTGCAACATTCAAACGAACGTTTGTTTAATAGAGTAATATCTCGTAGTTGTTTACTCATTGTCTAAGTACTATGCTTAAAACAAACAGGAAAGTTAGTTGTGGCCTCAATAATAGAAGGTGCTGGTTTTGATGAATGACACAACAATGTCTAACTGAATCACAATTTGAAAAAAATTAGATTAAATGGTTCACAGAAAGAAATAATACTTTATGTAACAGGTGAAAAAGTATGCGATAGAACATTATGTCACAAATCATTTGACTAGTACCATTTGCAAAAAATGAAAAAAAAATCAAACTTTTCATCAAATCTATCTCCACATATAATCAACAGCTATTTCAGATACCAAAACTTCAAAAACTGCTTCATACAATATTAGCTATTGTACATTTTTTACAACATTTAAAACAGTGTATTTCAATAGCTATGCTTTGACACTATATTTGCATGTTGGGTGAGCTCATGCGTGTCAGAAAAAAGTCTTTTTGTAGAACTAGGATGTTTTCTATTTCCTTTTTCGAACAATATCATTGTCCCAAAAGACAACGATTTAACCTCTTTTTTGCCTAGCTTCAGTGGATCACTGGTTGAAGAATAAAACTGCTGATGGCTGCTTCAATGAGTATCAACAAATTGCAATTTTAATTAAAAATGGAACGCTTACTGTGCAAATGTGAAAAACCTAGGTGTAGTGGTTATGAATTTGACGAATTGTTAATTTCTGCTACATTGAGTCAGAGTCGTGGGTAAAAGCAGTCAAAAAGTGTACTGCCAAGTACTTATGATGCAACAAACGGTAGAATAAAACAATCATCGCCAAATTACAATGAGAATATTGTGAATATCCATGATGAAGTTGCACGCAAATAAAGTGACAACATGGATTTTATTGCAAATGGTGTTTTGGCTTTAATTGAGGATACTTGTATTTGTTTGTTTTTCAATTTCGCACAAAGCTACTCGAGGGCTATCTGTGCTAGCCGTCCCTAATTTAGAAGTGTAAGACTAGAGGGAAGGCAGCTAGTCATCACCACCCACCGCCAACTCTTGGGCTACTCTTTTACCAACGAATAGTGGGATTGACCGTCACATTATAACGCCCCCACGGCTGGGAGGGCGAGCATGTTTAGCGCGACTCGGGCGCGAACCCGCGACCCTCAGATTACGAAGCGCACGCCTTAACGCGCTAGGCCATGCCAGGCCCGAGGATACTTGTAATGTATGTGATGAGGACAAAAAAGTGAATACGTCATAAAAGAATGTAGACGTTTTTATTATATCAGAGATGTTTTCGGAATAGATGCTTTTTTGACGAAAAACTTGCCAAGTCGAAAATCAATGGAAAGTGATTCATTTAATTATATTAAAAAAGAAAGTCGTATAATTATCTTTAGCATTTCGACAACAAAAAATATGCTGTATTATCTTACGTAATAATGCAGACCATTGATTGCTTAATATAGCAGAAAATGCAAAAGATAACAGAAAATTCTAGTCATATTCTGTAACAACTTATATAAAGATTTAACTGATGTGGAATCAAACTTTCGATGTATTCTATCCAGAGAAGAGTTTTATTAGACCCATTGTGTATTTTACTACGAAATGACAAAGTTTTCCGTTTGTGTAAAATCTATTTCAAAACCCAATATACTAGCTTGTGTTTTAACTTGATACAGTATCTTACAAAGTTCGGAAGACGCTGTTTACATTTCCAATGCTAGTTATCTCATATTCGTAATTGATAGCTAATATTCGTTGATACATTTTTGTGTAGCCGTATCGTCATCTGAACTTAAAATTTTCTTCTAGAAAGGTTGTGAATTCTTTGTCAGTAGTACTTCTCTTTATAAGCATTTCTGCAATGGAATCCCCTGATCAAATTTTGATGATTCTACCCTTGTTAAAGATGTTACTTAAACAGTTCCATTTTTTTTTTCAACAATATTACCAACTAGCTGAAAATCTCCTATGTAGTAGCAGTTATAAACCACTGTTACACGTGACTTCAGTATTCCTATGGGAAACAAACGTTAGTTTAAGTTTTATGTTCAATACATACATATACATATATATGTGTATATATATATATATACCTTCGGTTTATCAGTCACTGAGGATATCTTTAGAATTTAAATTTAAAAATGGTTAAATAGCTCAACACAGTGTATTTTTTAAATTGCTGATAATTGCTTAAATAATCACACGAAAAAATCCTTGAACCAAGCATGACCCAATGATTAGCTTGCTAAACTGTAGAAACCGGCTTCCGTGGTTCATGTCCCGTTACAGAAAACAACAACAAAAACAAAACAAAACAAGGAGGAATCCTCAGTAACCGCAATACTTGAAATTTTTAGGCAGGATTAGAGTGAATTAATCTATGACACTTTTTTCCCTTTTCATTAGCTATATTTTTGTGCTCCAGCAATATCAAGCGAGGGACGTACATGTCCACTCGATTTTATTATTCATCAAGATATTTACTATCTCACACTCTAACTGAAATTCTTTTCGGCAGGATTAGAGTAAATACATCAATTTAAAAGGATTGACCTCTTGAATCCAAAACTGTAATTAAATCTCCAATCAGTCAAGAAATAACTGAGCTTTGAGCTGAAAGTTATTACTTGAAAAAAGAAATGGAAAAATCAGAACCATTCTATGAGCCACTGTTCTGCAGCTAAGAATCAAAAAACAAAATAATCGTGCTCCGCACTTTGATGCCATGGATGCTTCATAAAAGTATTGGTAAAAACCACACTATTTGAGTAGCATGGCTTACGAGTGCGAAATGATGGCTGTCTGCTCTTTGTCTATTTCTTTTATATTAGGGACAACTAGCGCATTTATCGCCGTCGAGTAAAAAAAAGTAAGATATTCGACAAAGAACATAAATCCTTTTTAATTAGCTTTCTAAAGACTTATTAAATGTGTCATAACTAGGATAGTTATTACCGATACCAACAATGTAAAATAATAAATTTCTTAGTTTTTAAACACAGTATAATGCTGGAGAGATGATAAGAAAATCTAGTACAAATATTTCGATTCCTGTGACTTGAAACCATTTGCTATACACACTTGGAACATTTTAAAACTTTTAGTAATTTAAATAATACGCTACTGGATGCTTATCTGTACCTGGCTCTTACTGTGTTATGTTTTTAATCACAGTTTGACAAAGTCAACCGTTTCCAGTTTATTGATGTTTTTGTTTTTTCATTTATATTTTAAATAAGTGAACTGTTCATGCCAATTTGTTCATTCTTATCGAAAAAGACAAATACAAACTATTCAAAGAATAAAAGAATATTTTATCAATAACTCAAACTGGAGTCACTTATCTTGCAATGAAAAAATCTTAATAAAATGAAAGTCCTTAGGCACCAAGCAGTAAAGGGAAGAATGCTTCGTAAACACTTGGGATATTCTCCATCCATCTTATGAACATGAAAACTTTCTGCACTGGTCTGGTACAGCCTGGTAGTTAGAACGCTCGACTCGCGAGTTGTGGTTCGAATCCCATAATTAAACATGCTCCTTTAACCGTGTGGGTGTTGTAATGTGACTGTCGACCAATCCTGCTATTTCGTTAGAATAACCGAAGAGTTGGATATGGATGGAATTAACGAGCTGCTTTCTTTCTAGCCAATCACTTCCAAAGTATGAGTGTATAGTGCAGGAAACCTTTCAAGTAACTTTGTTTAAAATTCAACATATAATATTTCTGCACTGCAATTAAACAATTCGGAACAATGTATTTACTTCCCCCGATTAATTGGTGTAAATGGAATAATGGTGTTGAATAGATGGCAAATGAAATGTATTAATGCAACATGTACTTATATTTTTGAGAGGCAAATACTACATAACTCATTGATATGTTGTTTATGATATTTTCTTTAATGGTAATATTATTTATCCAAATTAACTAATATTGGCGTTAAGCAAAACCAGCTAAGAACGATATATGCCAAAATGCATTGTCTTGACGAATTATGATTAAACGTATAATTATCAAAACTTTATATTTATTGAAGGGTCTGATTGTTTATTGTATATTGAAATTAAATCAGTATAAAGTCTGACTACTGTAAAGTGCAAAACTACACCATGGGTATCGATCGATACTTAAAATTTGGGTCACAAGAGCAGACAGCTTGAAATACATATTTATCTACACGACTGATAAAAGTACTGCTCTTAATCATGCGCATCCAATATTTTGTTAGAAGTATCGAATTATATTGGGCCATATGCTAATATGCAAATCTATTCCACTAGGATTTATTTTGATCTAAAAAACTACATCCAAACTTCATTTTTATAAGGTGGCACTTACGTTCAGTTAACAAGTTTATGGGCATGAATAATATCATATGTATTTCACCACTTACAGAATAGAAACCGTTTCAATGAGATTAATTTGTCTGAAGAATGTTCTTTACATTCACATTTAATGTATTTTGCTTAAAATTATAATTTCATTATCAATACCATTTCCGCGAATATGATCAAGATTTATAACGACCATTATATAAAGATCATTATAACGAAAATCATTGAAATCTTATGTACTTATGCATTTTTATTGTTTCATTCATCATGTAGTTCTAACGTTCATAATATGGATATTCATTAAACGTCTTTCCAACATCTGTAAAAAAAGAATCTAAAATTAAAGTAAGAAAAAACTAGGTTTAAAGTTGAAGAAATTGGCTGTTACATTTCACAAAGGTAATAAATTGGTACTTTGTTTTTTAACACTCAACTATTAATCATGATAATAACATACTTTTCATAAGTATTTTCAGAAAACATATTAAAACCCCGCTCAACTGGCTAAACTTCAAAGCCTAAAACTGAAGCATACCTCTAATAATTTTAATAAAGCGGTAAATGTCAAACATTTGGTAATTTTAAAGGCAAGGTAGATATTTTCAACAAGAACAACACCAGACCCGTACGAAGAATGTTTGAAAGTGTATGTGTGTGTGAGAGAGAAAGATTGGGGGTGGTCAAAATTTGTGAGATCAAAAGCCGGCACACTTTGTACAAAGCACAAGCAGCATTCAAAACATGCTAATACTACAGATATCTGGTGCATGCGCCCCCTCGGAAAATTTATAAAACAGAAGTGGTGCGAGATTAAATCTGGAAGCATGAACTATGGCTTAAACAATTGCGTAGTTGTTCACATAAAATCCACAAACATCCAAAACGTCGAACGAGAAGCTGCTATAACGATATAAGCATAATTTTTCCACATCACAAAAGTAGGGGTTCAGTCGAATCTCCCTCTTCCCTTCCCCGCCTCTGCTGCGTGCATGGACACACAGCTAAACGGTTAGAGATAATACGATAAAAGTAAACAACCAGTTAGGAACATACGCCACTACTCTAAACCAAGTAATGAGATTCATTTCCCAGCCTGTTAAGTTAACCACTGATACATGTTATGACAATAAAGGTCAAAATGATCTGGTTTATTGACACGGCTAGTCAAATGCATTGTTTTTGTAAGTACTTGATAAATTAATTCGCTATAAGATAGTGTTCGAATTTCTATTTATAACAAAGCTTCTAACGCCATCTGCTGCCGTATCTACTTTCGTACTATTAACCCAGAAGGGCATGAGGTCAATAGTATTGAACCACCAACACCAAGGCATTATATCTTACCCTTTCTACCCCCACCAGCAGGGAGTATTTTGAAATACTATACGAACCCGAAATCCACGTTTCCACCACACACCAAATGTGGTTTGATTGTTTTGACTAATTTTTTGTTAAAACTAATATTGGAAATTTCAAAACTTCCAACTTTATTTATAAAGTTGCTACATCAAATGTAAACTTTGCTTATAATAACAAGTCGTATCTCGTTAGCCCATTCAAAGTGTTTTTGGTATAATATAATCCTTATTAAATAAAGTTATGAAGTTACCCATCGTTGTAATTAAGACTTACAAATCTGAGTGGTTGCCATAATGCTCGATCTGAGACCAATATTCAGATCTTGTGATAATTAAACAAATATACAAAACAACAAGAAAAAAATATACACTGACAACACATTTATTTTGTACAGCTGATGGTCAAACTTGCAAATTACATGTGCGTTGAAAACCTTGACCGTCGAAAAATGTCATGAGATCTCAAAAAACGTCTATGCCAACAATACACTGATCCATAGATCATGATTATTTATGACAAAAAGCTGATTTTTAACAACGAATAATTAAACATCAAGTTCACCATATTAGCTGATGTCAGTTAATAATTTGAAAAGGCTTTCGTAATGTAAAAAATCTTTTATACACACACACACACATACATACATACGTATATCTAAAGCTACCACATTTTCTCAGCCACACCTCGGTTACAAAACTAGATTTGGACACGTTGTATTAACAGAAAATTTTCATTGCTACCAAATTATTTAACGTTTAGCCCCACCACAAATTTTAGAATAACTGTATATTTAATATTATTTACATCCTTTTTATCAGAAATATCGTCATTTGGTTCCAGCACAAAGTTTTGGATTACAACATAATCTCTTATTCCTTCGTTTTCTGTAAAGTATTATTAATCACTTCACATGATTAACATCAACATATCTATCCATTTGCTTGTACGTCAATACTCGCAAAGTACAAAAACTTGGGCAAACTTTTCCATCATAGTATAAAAAATTTAATGCGAAATGTAAACACCTTTTTTTATATAAAAGTTTCCCAAAAGCTTGAGATAGTCAACACCTTTCTACTATAACAAGAGATCACAAACAATGTTCCTACCCAAGGTTTTGGCTTTTTTTATTTAACGAATCATAAACTAAACATTCATTCAAGACATAAGCCATCTGATTAAAACTATTACAGAAGCAAAAACTATGATTTTGGTGATACAAGTCCTTCTCTGTTCTTGACGCGAAAACACGAAATTTTAATAATAAACGAACATAGCGAGCGTAAGTTTACGGTCACCTTTAACTAGGAGTCATAACAGTACACCATATTTAAAATATAACCATAAACACCCAGGTTTCTTTTTCCAGCATCGTGAAACTCGAGGACGGTTCCAAGCACATCTACACTGCAAGTATTCTTTTTTACATATAAACATAAGCAGTTTTATTCATATTACTACTGACAACCACCTTTTATTCTGCAAATTACAAGCAGAAATAGAAACAAATCAACTATTTTTACTTGTGTTTGAAAAACATAGCGACTCTCTTAATTATACCTGAAGCACTAATTGCATTTTTTTTGGAAGTTGACAGTTTCATGACTAAAATTTCTCTCAATTTACACAAGAAAACTATGATATTACTTCTTACATACACTCAAATAATTTCTGAATTTTTCGTTTAAGAAAAGCAACAGTTTATTTCTACCACAGAGAAGATAGTGAACAAACTCAAGATTAACTAATTACACAACTGTTGTCACGTTAACCCCTTAGAAACCGTTTGATAGTTACTCATTCAGAATTCCCTAAATACTATTCTTTTTAGCAATCAGGAATAAAAAGAAGAAAAAACTTGATTTAATATAACTTTGTATGGATGCTAACATGTTCAAGGTGAAAATATACCAGGAATAAGATAAAAAAATGTTATGACAAAGATTACATTTACTATACTTTTTTTTAATTAACCTTTTGGCAGAAACACAATTTTAGAATTAACAGAAAAAATCACCGGGAAGACCACAGTATTTAAAAACAGCATAAAAATTCAAACAAGATCTTTGCACTGAAATAACATTTAAAAAAGATGAATTCTGATAAACAAACAATATGTTTTACATCAGACTTTACAGCCTTAATATGATACACACACACACACACATACATACATACAGGGAGATAAAATTTTCAATGTGTACTAAAAGTGTCCTCACCACAACTAATTTTATTTATGGTGTATAGAAACAATTTAATATGAAATACTTATAAGTCTTTACTGGTTGAAACTTCGAATATTTAGTAGGTCTAGTATTGACAAATAATTTAATGAAAAAACCTTTTTTTGTAGTTTGTAACGTCTCCTACCCTTAAAAAATTATTTCTGTAGGTAGTTTTTACAAGAAAGACATATCAGTCACATTCAAAAAACAATAAACCTAATCCTTATCTGCTTAAACTTACACATTACATGTACATTGATGGGCTTTAAACAAATGATGCAGTGTGTGTGTGCGTGTCGTGAAGCACAAAGTTACACAATGGGATGTCTGTGCTGTGCTAATCACACACTTTGAAACTCGGTTTTTAACGTTATAAGCCTTCCAAGTTAAACAGATCGGTAGAATATTTTCTGCTGCATATAAAGTATGGATAGAAAATTTACCAGATTATTCAAGTACTGTAACTCAAAAACCTTGAAGAAATTAACAATTCTTCGGGAGTATATTTGTACTAATAACTAAAGCATTTGCCTTAATTCGTTAAAATGCACTTGAAATTAAAAATGATATACACAAAAACTAGAGAGTAAACTATTTTATAAATGACACATCTTACTTTAAGCATAATTTCTATGTATTAGAATTTGACCAAACGAAAGATACACCTTTCAACAATGAGATCTTTGTCCGAAGTATAACTCACAAGAAAAAGTGAAAACAACATACTTAATAAACAAGAACATAAAATTTGATGTCAAATTTATGCGTGTCAGTAAAAACATCTACGTCTCATTTTAAGAACGAACTGATTTCAGCCATATTTTACAAGCAATTCGATCATTGGTGTTAAGCCTTTATGTAACATATACAAATACAACACTATAAAACAACCATGAATTACAGTTTTGAAACTTAATTTTACAGAAGATTTAGTGACTGTAAATGAAATAGAATTTCTATATTCAAAATATTCAAACAAACGACTTTATCTTTCAGTGAAGGTATTCTTACAGTCGTGAAAAAACAAAAACAAGACAGCAATAAATAGTACTGCTTCCTTAATCTAATCCAAAATAAGGCATTTTTAAAGCATAAATAATGCAGTGAAATAGCTACATACAGATACTATTTACTCTCTACTACATGTTTTTTCAACCATCTTTTTATGACAGCTTTAGCAAAGGTTTGTAGTTGGACGTAAAAACTAGACTAGTAGTTACTATTATTATTCGTTTAGTCACACTTTTAATAAGAGGTAAGAAAAAAATGCAAGTGTCACTGTGACAGACAGCAAAGTTCAGATATCCCCTAAAAATTACAAACGGAAGTTGTACTGAGAGAAGACATTTCAACATCATGAGAGATACTCGAAAATAAGTTTTCTATATATAGATAAATGATGAACTTATAAGTATTTTGAATCTAATTATCAGGAAATTCGATCTGTTTATAAGGTACTCATCTATGAACAAAAACCAATCAAACACAAATTCTTGAGTTCAGAAAAAAAAGTAAAAAAAAAAACACGTCCTGGTACCATAAACAAGTACAAGACACTTCAATGGCAGATACAGTTTTTGTTAAAAATGTTATGACAAATGTCCAAGTAGATTGGTAACAGTTCTTAGTACTGAATAAAGCAAGACGTACTAACTGTATGTTTTCTTTTAGTAAAGCCACATCAGGCTGTTTGCTGAGTCCACCGAGGGGAATCGAACCCCTGATTTTAGCACTGTAAATCCATAGACTTACAGCTTTACCAGCTGGGGATAATGTACTAACTGCTACTAGCACATACATAACTGATAAACTTCACTGCAAGATGTGTCAATAAAATGTTGGAGAAATATTACATTGGTTGCAATAAAATATCCTTAAAATTTATTATTAATGCATGATTCAGCTAGAGTAGGTATGTTGTAAAAGTCAAATATATATAATACTGTTAAAACAAAAAAGAGCCTTAGGTTTTCACTCACCCATACAGACAAAATAAAATTGCCTTCTAAGCTAAACAAAAACCAAACATAGCTTTAATACAACTAAAATATCAAGAAAAATCTAATTATTCTCTCAAGCTAAAAAGAAGTGGTAATGTTTGATCAGTCTTTTTTGTTTTTTACTGGTAGTGCATATACAGCCTTATGCACAGAAAAGAAAGTGATATTACTTTGAAAAATCCTACAAGTTCCTCTTTATATTCTATAACTTCAATGTAGATGTAATAAGTACACTAAACCTGAAAACTGATTTAAAAATAGTTTACATTTTCAGTTGCATATCATACCTTTCAACAAAATATATAATCCCTAGGGCAACCTCTTTTTCGTGATTTTTCTACAACAAACTAAAATTTAAAAATTTAGTACATCACTACACATTTTAAAACTCATTTCTCTTGCAAATTACTTTTTTAAGAGATGCCATCTTCTACAATAATTGTTGTATCTAACTTTAAACTAAATAAAAATTAATCTTTTTTTTTAAGTTAAACTTGCAGAGACATTATCACATTTCATATAATAACCTGTAAGAAAAACTGAGTAAATTTATGAAGTTCCTATCATTTAAAAGTTAAGACCTTGGAATGTTGTGCTTAAAGGTCCTAGCTGCAATGGTAAAGACAAAAAAAATTTTTAATGTAGGTATACCTTAAATAATTTTATAAATGAAACAAAATATCAGTCACACTTAACCACAGAACTGTAAACACCCAGTTGCTGCAGAGTACTTAATTTATTGTTGCCAAATGTCAAATCATAGATTAAATTTCTAGCAGCAACAAAATAAAAGCTAAAGACCTAAGAAAATGTTTAATTTTTATTTTTTTGGCCATATTATATTATTTAAACATGAAAAACCTTCTGGCATCTTCTCTGAAATGACACTTATTTAAACAATAAAAGCAACAAATGTTTACACTATACACAAAGAATACAAAAAAATGGTAAATGTAATTACATAAGTATACCAGCCAACTACTGAAAACAATTGTTAGGATCCTGTTATTTGCAATCTATACATGTCAACACATTTGTTTTCTGAAACCATTTATAATAAAACAAAATGTATAACATCTGAGCCATACCTCTGTCATTTCACTCTTTTAAAACATAAAGTACAAAGAAAATATTTTGGAAATTTTCATAGAACTCCATACCTGAAGAAGTGAAATGACTTATGGTAAAGATAAAATAAGCATGCACATACATGCCATTAGTAATGCAATGTTGTCATTTCTTTGTTGTTACTTTAATGTGAACATTATAAATAATCCATTTTTAAAGTGTCCACTGAATTGCATGTAAATGAATCTTCTAGTATAAAGTATTCAATTTTATTTTTCAGTTTCCACAAAAAGAATATATATCAAATCTGTTACAATGAATAATCAAACTGATGAAATGGTCTGTCAGAATATATCAAACATTTGTGAACATGCTTTGAAGTAACCCCAACATTCTTGTTGTTCTACAGCCAAATAGAATACAGGATGAATCTGCTTCAAGGTGTAACAGATTTCATACAATATTAAAATACACATAAATAAAAGATTGCTTCCTTTCATAAAATTCATGTTAAAACATCAATACTTTTTACTTTCACACAGAAGTTTTAAAACACAACTCAGAAATAACTACTGGTTTTAGTGTTCATTTATGAAAAATATGACAATCTGTATTAACTTTTAGTGTTTCTTCCAGTAAGATAGGTTTTGTCTATGTTTAAATTAACAAATATCACATAAATACTGAACTGCAATAAAGTTTAGAAAATAAAGCCTAAAAATTACCTTAAAACTCCAGAAAACAAATGTCTGAATACTCAACATTTTGTACTACAACCTTTGTAACACCTTCATGCTTTTGAGGTACATAATCATACGGTAGGTATTCTTTAATTTATTTATAAAGTTCTTGAAATACTTCATATAACAAAATATTTTGACATACTTTAAATTAGAAGTAAAAGAATGCTTTTATAGAAAAATGTTTATTAAGATATGGAGTCCCCAAAGTTTGACACCGCAGTTATTTCCTCTTAAAACTCTTATTAAAGAAAAGACACTCATTACAATCCCTTCATCCAGAAGGTACTACTTTTATTTGCTTTTACAATTCTTGTGATTTGGAGTAATCATCAAAAAGATATAAAACTATACCAAGTATAAGGACTGAATGTTTGTCATGTAAACATGTGTAAGTTTTGAATACATTAAAACTGTTACATTTGTGGGATTTCACACATTAAAATTTTGCAAAATTATCAGAGAAAACTTCTGTTTTTTCCTCTTCTTATTTCAAAGAATGTTTGTTTGAATATATTCTACTTTAGTTGTAATAATACAATATCAGTTTACAAGACTAAAATATATGCCTAAAGATTTATAGCACAGAACATCCACTAATTATTTGCTTTTCTTAACTGTATATGTACCTGCAGTATAATACTACAATATTAATATACATGTTTGAGTGTGTGTATAAAATAAAAACTAGAGTGACACACAGCCAAATACAAACATGCTTTAATTTCTGCTATGAATGTGTATCTTCTACTGTCATATTAGGTGCAGTTATAACAAGTGTCTTTGTTATAAAAATATTGGACATCGTACTTAGATTTTTGTACTCAAGTTGTCAGTAAACCTGTATAGTAAATACTCCTACTTAAGAAGTAATGAGATATGCTGAGTATAGTAGCAAGTGTAATCTGATGCCAAGTTTTTTTTAAATCTTGAATTGCATTCTCTGAATTTCAGACAGAAAACCATAATTAAATGACAATATTTCAAAGACCCACTTGTTCTGAAATAGGTGCATTACAACAATTATTTATAACTCATATTAACAATACACTACAACACTATTCATTTTCAATGCTTATAACTAATCTGAATATTATACTTTTAAAATATTTTGTCCTAACAATTTAACTTTTTATCAATAACAAAAAAAGAAACTCCAACTGACTTTTTATTCTATTAAAAAAAACCTGCAATTCTCTTTACTAGTACAAATTAAAATTTCATTTGTAATAGATGCTGAATTTTTTGTCATTTACAGGATATAAAGAAAAGTATAAATTCTATAAAACATAACTAAAATGTTGCCTCAAAGAAGTTCCATTTCTGTATCAATCTGGCTGTATGAAAATAGTATTGTGATAATGCATGGAAAGTACAGGAACATTAAGCAAAGTTTTCAATATTTAAAATGTTATTTGTTAATATCCTCAGAAGTTTATTACAAAGAAATGCAACACGGCATACACTATGTATTATATCTGATACTAAAATTCACCAGTCTTCATTTCATATATAAAATTGAAAACCACTAAACATCACATAAAAATATCTTTAAACTTGCACATGCTCTTTACCTTTTCTTGAAAACAGTCGTATATTTTACTGATGACAATTTTCCTAATTTTGAATCCCCACATACTGCTCAACAGCTAACTGCAATATTTTGTTATTAACTATAGTGACGTAATAGTTCTTGATAGTAGGTGAATGATATTTGCAACATATTTATCACCTTGTAGTTCACAAACACCGAGAATTCTTTTTTGTAATTATTACTAAAAGTGAGTGGTCCATAAATTCAATACTCTATTTTCACATAACATGGAAACAAACCACCACAGAGGATTAATAGCATTTCTAGTGTAATGCAGAAATACATACTATCATAAAACATACTATTCTAAGGTGTGTAAAAAATTTTTATATTTCATTAGTTAGTAGATTACACATTTTCAATAAAATTATTTTAAATCACTACCCCCATGCTGTCTTTAAAGTCTTCTTCCAATTCTTCTGCAAACTGGGAAAAATCATCACAAGCTCTTAGGTCTTCTAGTGTGGCCTGAAGGTCGTCTTCTAATGGTCGGTCATCCAACAAATCATTAACATTTTTTCTTGTCGAATCATCTTCCATATTATCACAGCCATTACCAAAACTATTCCACTTGGCATCCTGGCTGACTGAAGACTGTAGAGGGTCCTGCTGGGATAAACTATCAGATAACACAATGTTTCTATATGTTGTAAGTTCATCTTCATGACATTGAAGATTACTCATACTATGTGGTAAAGAAGATGATGGGAAGCTAAAAGACTGATTAACCACTGGTGTAACAGGATAAGATTTGGAAAAATTTTCCTCGGATGGATCTGAATTTCCATATTGATCAAGTAAGTTCTGAACCATTTGGTGAGGTGGAACTGAGTGACTGCGGTTTCCAATACTAATCTGGGGTGAATTTTTCAGAAGATTTCGGACTTCTTGTGAAACAGGGTCACAGATGCTCACAGTTCCATTAGCCGAGTGCTGGTTTAGAACTGACCCAGAAACATGCCTCTGTCTGTTTCCAGACCATAACTGATTATTTTTACTACTAAAAATAGATGGCCATACAGATTGAGTAGTTATCAGAGAATCAGGTTCATCAAGAGCTGAAAGTTGATGTTTTTCAGGATTCCAAGAGAATACCTCTTGTGACTGAAGGCTTGCAGGAACATTATCTTGAATGAGACCTAAATTCCCACTATCTTCATTTGCAATTGTGATTGCCATGGACTGATCAGCATTTTGAGTTTCATTGGCAATATCCATATTAGGAAAACTTAGGAATTCTGTTTTAACATGTTCATTAGGAGAGAGAGGACCTGGAACTGGAGATAATGGATTTAAACTGGAAGATGAATTGTGGCGTGAACGAATTGTTGGTGTTCCTCCTAAAGAGCAAAAGTTGAAAGGATCTTGAGAAGAATTCTCTCCTATCATTGGAGACATTGGGGCACTTCTTGGAGCTGCTAACTGTGAGATGGCAGGTTGCACAGATGGTGGACCACCTGGGCCTGAGCTATGTCTTGATCTTATTATATGACCAAGGTGGCTAGTCTGGGTATGCATAACAATAGGTCCTGCACTAAATGTGACAGTCTTTCCTTGACTCTGGCTAGAATTGTGTCTAAGTCTACTAACAGGTGCAGGGGTTGCATGAGGTGATACAAAAGGAGAATTTGTAACTGAAGAAACCCCAGAATCCATATTTTGAAAGGGAGTATGCCTGGCTGTTCCATATGAAGTTTGCCCAGAATTGTGTCGTGAACGTGTGGTCCATGGTATTGGTGTTGAGTTAGGAGAAACAAATGGACTACTTGCAGCACTGGGTGGCTGGGAAGTCCCACTCACTCCAATACTAGATCCTGTTAAAATACCTGATCCTCCTCCTCCTCTTCCTTGTGAAGGAACTGGAGATGCAGAGACTGGAGTACCTGCTATATCAGAGTATGGGGTTTGGCGAGGTGATATTGGAAGGAAATTAAAAGCTCTTCGTCGAGTGTTTGGACTTGGAGGTACTGAATGCATATGAGCAAAAGAAGCCAGATCTCCTGAAAACTGATTCTCAAGTTTAATATCATTTATGGATAAATCAACCTCATTCTGGACATCATCTAAATTTGAATTAATTACAGTTTGATCAAGATGTTGTTCTTGAGAATTTGTCAATAGGTGTGAATTTTGTGTTTTTGATTGTGATAAAACTAGTTTATTATTTAGTATTCCTGGAAAGCATGGAACTATCTCTTGTTCCTCTACAGAGGTCTGAGGTGATATTACATTTGTATCAGAAAATTGTTCACAATGTTTCGTCTGATTTTCTAAGGGCACACCATTTCTTTTGTTTTCTGTCTTCCTGCCCTTATATGACTGTTTCCAATAAAGGGTTGGATTTGAAATGGCAGGTCTTAATAGTGCTTGGCGCAACTCGCTAAAGTTACCACAATAACTATCTTTCTTCATGATACTATCTTCGCCATTTGCATTATTTGGATTGTCTATGACCTTTCCTGATCTAAACAACTGTCTTGTATTTCCTACACCTCGTGTAACAGTATGTGGCAGATTTTTTTCTAAGAGCATTCTCAACTGTGAAAGCTGGTTATTCTGGTTACTGCTACATTCTTTTGATAGCAAACTGAATGTTGAAGAATGGGCTGCTAAACTCTGACTGGTACAAGGAACTAAAGAAGATTTAGCTGGGTTTGAGAAATAAGAAGCCTTTTCCTGTAGATATTCCATCAGTGCATCACTCTCCAATTCATGGATACTCACCTCCTCACTGTCTGTCTGTTTTACAATATCCCTATTCTTCGGAGCATAAATATTTCCAAGTTCTGTCAATTCTGTGTTTCTACTATCAAAACTTTTTTCTGTACAATTCTGTGACTCCAATTCTGACCAAGGTAGACAGCTTTCATCTTCTGACTTATCCATTTCATTTTTTTGTGATTCTAAGTGTGGTTTTTTGGATGTAATGATAAGAGGTTCATTTTCCTCAAAATGACGTTTGACTGTTTGTTGGTTTAATTCACTAAATAATTCCAAACCCATGTTGTTGGTTTCTTTTACTGAGTTTAATGGAAATTTTAGCTCTGCATTTTCATTGAAACTTGTATGGTCCTCAAGTCCACTAATATTTGACTGATTCATCTTTGCCTGTATCATATTAGTACTTGAGATGCAAGTAAATGGAAGTATCTGAGAACAAGATATTGGATCATTTTCTATTTTATTCTTTTTTACCTTATTTATATCATTTGTTTTTGGTGTCACAACAGAAGCATCACTGGTAAAAGATACATCATTATTTGTTGCCAATTCATCTGCTTTCTGATTGTCATCACATAATCCACCAGCACTGAAAGTACTTGGTTTGCATAAGGTTTCACATTTTTCACTAGATGAAGCACTTAGGTGTAAGTTAGATGCCAATTCCACATCTTGTTTTTGATGGCCCTCATCTTTATTCTGTATATTGCATCGAAGTACTGACAGATTTCTTTTGAACTTTGACGAACCTAGCCTTGTTCTGCCAGACATTGGTTTGGGTTGGATTTTTTTATACTTCCAAACATTTGACTTTTGACAAGACTGACCACATTGTGACTGAACTTGTACTTGGTGTGAAAACGTAGAAGGCACAATAATGATACTGGGCATTGCTTGAGTTATACAAACACTACTATTATTCCTAGGAATTGGTAACTTGTTCAGTCTTTTGGATGATTCATCTAGACTTTGTATATTTTCAAAGCAATCTTTACTGGTATTTCCCAATGTACTTTTGGACTTTTCCTCATCAGAATTTTCAGGAATTCCTATAACAGATAAAGCTCTTTCTTCCTTTACATTGCTGGCATTAGCTGATTTAGTACAGGGTTCTGATTTATGTCTTTCTCGCTTTAACTCATCATCTAAATCATGATACTCTGAATTTAATGTTATTAACTGTTCTGTTTTTATGGTGTCAGTCTCAATATCCCCAAATGAACTGAGCTTATAATGCTTTTCTAAAGAGCTTGGTGGTGATCCAGATTTCCACTTTGAAGTAATTCCTGAAGATTTTTTGCTTAATGAAGACTTAGAGGAGTGTGCTTTAAACATAAGAGCTCTCTGTTCTTGAAGCTTTCGTTTTTGTTCTTTGATGAGCTCTTTTTCCTGAAGTTTTCTCTGGAGATGCATTTGTGTTTCTTTTCGACGACTTCCAGATATATGTTTCAGTAAAGCAGTCTGACCTAGAAAAAAACAAATGGTATAAACCCAATTACAACACCTAACTCATTTTGTAATACTACTGAAACTGAACTTGAAACATGGAAATTTGGTCAATACACTACATTAAATAAACTCAGAGTTACGTAAAGCTATTATATGTGTATTGATGTTTCTAAAGTTCTACTTCTATTCTGTTATTTTCAACCACTATGCCAAAAAAAGTAAAATTATTCTTTTTGCAGACTTACATAACAATATAACAGCATTTATAATATAAGCAACATTTATGTATTTGATTGTGTCACACAAATAAAATTAATATTTATGTGGACAGAACCAGGTAAAATTAAGCATCAGCCATTCACATATGTGGAACAAATGCTGATGTGATTCCAAAATAACTATTTTCCAATTCATGAGTGAAAAATTACTTTTTAAATTTGATATGAAGATCTACTTTACAGATAAATCTAAAAAGAAAAAAAAGAAGAATACATAGAAACATCTAATACTGAATAGTTAACTTATCACGCTTAGCTAATATTCAATAAATGTCACTAGATGTATTGATGTAGTCTAACCTCATGTATGGGAACAAAAAGTAGAAAACAATGAGCAAGAATGTATTCATTTTAAAGTGATATTGATAATGAATTTTGTTTCAATACTGAAAGTGTAGAGCACAAATATCAAAAGGATTCTTTTATATATTGAAAATTAGATCAATATTAATGATAAAATAACTGTTGAATGAGTTTGTGGAATGAAATATATGTTGTTTTAATCTTAAATAGTGCATTGTTTCTTATCCTAAATAAGAAACAAGCTTTGTGAAGAAATTCATTTTGGAATATTATGAAACTTGCATCAGTGCATGTGCACTCAAGAAAAACACATCTGTTACTGCTATGATAGAAATAAATAAAATCCCTGTAACCCAAGTGCTTCCTAAAGGTGGACCTTTCAACAGTGCATGGGTTATAGGGTTTTCATTCATTTCTCTCAAGACTTCTTGAACTTGCGTGTTTTTCTAACATAGTAAAATTACTATTACTACAATCAACTTTAAGGCAAATATACAGCAACAAAATTATTAAGAGCCATGAGATGGAAATTCCCCCATCAACTTTCAACTATAAGTTTTCGTTTTTTTATTAAAATAAAATATCTATCATAAAACAATATATGAATACAAATTATTCCTATATATATACTTTTACTTGAAAAAAAATCAATATCCTCACTAAATTATAGTGAACTGTAGAACTCTTTTAGATGCTTACAAAGTACAACAATCAAGAAAATACTATTGCAAAATAGATTAATTTACATCACCAGTAAGAGCACAGTGTTTCTACACGCTACATAATCTGCTTTCATCTTTTAAGTGAAAATTTAGGGAGATAACTTATATTCTTCAGTGGTAGAACACTGGCCATGTTAGCCAGAGGTCCTGGGTTCAAGTCTGAGAGTTGTTTATCAGTTAAAATTCAACATTAAATACTTTGAGTTTAGAAATATCACAAATAAAATGAAGTATGTCCTCAATGTTAAAACTAAAAGAAGACTTGGCACAGCATGTCATGAGAAGTATAACACTTAAAGTTAGAGCAAAATGCAGGATTGGGTGTTTGCAATGTTAGAAGGGTGTTATTAAAAATATGGTACATGTCTATTTTGTATCAAAATCCTGGACACACAATCTTTAATGAGCACTATTTACAAAATCCAGCCTCTACAGAATGGTGTACCTAAAATTATTTTGAAAAGAGAACCTCTTTTCTTCATGTTAGGCTTACATGTTTACAATGTGGTACAGAATGTCACCATGTGTTTCCTACTTCCTGAGTTAATGTGTAATTTTGTTTTTAAATTTCTGTATTTTCTTTCAGTTCATTATGCTTCATGCCACCTTTGTCAACAACTTCATCCACTAATTGGCAATTAATAGTTTCTTGCAAAGATAACAACACATAACATCCTAGATTAAAAACTGCCTTTACTGTCAGTGTTCTTGGCAATAGTCTGGAGTTTTATATATCCTAGAACTTGAGCACAAGCATATAGATGTCACTTACAGAATAGTTTTGTGTATACAAGACCTTGCTTAAGTTGTTACTGTATGTTTTCTATTAAAAGCCTGGTTCACCTTTATTTAGCAGATTTTTCAGAATTCTACTGAACTTTAAAAGACTGGGCTTGAAATGTAATTTTTAACTTTTGATTGCAGACATAAATTGTAACTGAACTGAGATAGTAGTAAGATTTTTAAATTAACTTTTCTTTGGAGCTTTTGTGAGATATTACTTTTATTAACTTTAACTTTGTACTTTAGTAGAGATTCTCCTTCACCCCTTGGTACCAGACACAGTTTTATCCTAAGTTTGGATTTAACTTTAATATTACATTACATATTACCTCCCATTTTGTTTTATGTTAATAACTGTGCTTGTGTGTAGTGTTTCTAATGAATATTATCATGTATCTCCTGCAATTATACTCTTTTTTTCCTAATAAACTCAGTCAGAGATCAGAGAAAGGTACACAAAAACCATGATTTATTAACTTTCAAGTTTTCAGTTAGTAGGTTCTAAATGAGTACCTTGAGGACAATCACTGAGCCAGAAAAAAAAACCATAGTAGTAAAGAAGGAGGGTGGTTGACCAAAGGATATTTTTGTCATGGAGGTTTGTGTTCTTTTTTGAAAAGACTGTAAGCTGAACTTGTACACATTCCAGTAGAGTAAATTAGTGTAAGCAAATGTTCAGATGCTTTATCTTCAAGATGTTGTTGTTGTTTTTTAAACTCAGCTCAAAGCTACACAATGAGCTATTTGTGCCTTGCCCACCACAGGTATTGAAAACCAGTTTTTAGCATTTTAAGTCTGCAGACTTACTGCTGAGCCACTGGGAGGTGGGGCTCTTCAAGAAGAAAGGTCTATTATATGAAGGCTAAGACAGAACTACTTGCAAAAAACAGGTGGCTATAAAAAACGAAAAACTTCTCCTGGATTTTGAACTTTTGCTGATGCTGTAAATGTCATTAACAGCTATAACCCTGCAGTGGTAAGTTTAAGACATAAAATTAAGGTAATTTGGACACTCAACAAATCTAATGACATTCTCAATCTGAGACTAAGCCTAGGTAATGTGGGAGCTCAAATGACCTGGGATCATCAAATACAAATTAAAAACCTTTTAACTATTTCCATACTGTCAGAAAATACCAGTGAATTACATTCAAAATTTAAAACACTTTATTTTCATGGTATACAAATACACTTGGCATAAAACAGCTAATAATTGAAAACTGAATACAAGTTTTAAGTTCTGAATTTTATAAGGCAATATTAAAAAACAAAATCTTCAAATTCCCTTAGTGTGAGAATTATTACGTTTGCTCTCTGGGTATCTCTTCTTCTCTATTCTACTTGCCACCCTTGTTGGGGGTGTAAAATTTAATGGAAATTACGTACTGTAATATTGTCATTGTTCAGGTGTAGCATAATTTTACAGACTTCAATCTTATTTGTTTACAGAGCTATAAACAAGAGAATCAGAACTTCTCTTGAATATAAACAAGAGAATCAGAACTTCTCTTGAATATAAACAAGAGAATCAGAACTTCTCTTGAATATAAACAAGAGAATCAGAACTTCTCTTGAATATAAACAAGAGAATCAGAACTTCTCTTGAATATAAACAAGAGAATCAGAACTTCTCTTGAATATAAACAAGAGAAACAGAACTTCTCTTGAATATAAACAAGAGAATCAGAACTTCTCTTGAATATAAACAAGAGAATCAGAACTTCTCTTGAATATAAACAAGAGAATCAGAACTTCTCTTGAATATAAACAAGAGAATCAGAACTTCTCTTGAATATAAACAAGAGAATCAGAACTTCTCTTGAATATAAACAAGAGAATCAGAACTTCTCTTGAATATAAACAAGAGAATCAGAACTTCTCTTGAATATAAACAAGAGAATCAGAACTTCTCTTGAATATAAACAAGAGAATCAGAACTTCTCTTGAATATAAACAAGAGAATCAGAACTTCTCTTGAATATAAACAAGAGAATCAGAACTTCTCTTGAATATAAACAAGAGAATCAGAACTTCTCTTGAATATAAACAAGAGAATCAGAACTTCTCTTGAATATAAACAAGAGAATCAGAACTTCTCTTGAATATAAACAAGAGAATCAGAACTTCTCTTGAATATAAACAAGAGAATCAGAACTTCTCTTGAATATAAACAAGAGAATCAGAACTTCTCTTGAATATAAACAAGAGAATCAGAACTTCTCTTGAATATAAACAAGAGAATCAGAACTTCTCTTGAATATAAACAAGAGAATCAGAACTTCTCTTGAATATAAACAAGAGAATCAGAACTTCTCTTGAATATAAACAAGAGAATCAGAACTTCTCTTGAATATAAACAAGAGAATCAGAACTTCTCTTGAATATAAACAAGAGAATCAGAACTTCTCTTGCCACACCCATCTGTCATATCTTCTCTTTCACAAATAGCCAGTAGTGTGTTTAATATTATTTATAACCACCAGAAACACCAATCTGTCAAATTACATTTTATGACATAGTTTTCAGTACAGAGAATTGTCTATTCTACTTCCAGTTCTGTGTGTTATTATTCTGTGTTCTCTTGTGCATAATTTATTTAAATAAAAAGTATTTAGTGCTGCAGTACCATAAAATAAAAAGGTCATGTTTCATTGACATTTGATAGAAGAAAGAAGAACCAGGCAAGTAGTATGTTTGTCGATTTTCATGTTCATTCCACATTTATTATTATTAAAGTAACTAAAATATAAACATTAGAAACTTCTTAGGTTATATGCTAAATTGGTAGAATAAAGATTATTAAAACAATTTGAGACACACTTGCAATCAACTTATGAATAGTGTAGTGCATTATGTAATTTTATAAGGTAACATAAACTACATGTTCCCTATGTGATTTTACAACTTGTGTTGGCAGAATGAGAGTTAAGCACCTTTCAAAGGGCAATAAAATAACAAAATTCAAGTAGAAATAGATGTATACTGTTACAAGTTTAAAGTTATCTAGGATAAACGAATGTAGTTTCATGTTACAATTTGAAGCCATACTAGAAAGAGAAATGGACAATTTAGGTTTATTCTGTTTTTTCTAAACGGTAGTTATAAAAGTTGGTCAAATTGATTGACCTTGTTTAGAGTTAGGGTAGAAAAAGTAACAGAAAAAACGTTTTACTGAAAAAAAACCAAAAACAAACCTGAAATGTATTCAGGAAGTTTCACAGATTAAGCAAATGATATTTGAGGTTTTTGAGATGAAGAGAAGTATTTTTACACTTAACATTAAAATCACTTTGCATTTGAAGCAGTTAACACTGATTACATATATTCAAAGTTTTAATGAAAACATTCTTTTTTCTTTTTCTTTTTTAAACAAAAGACCCCAACTTCCTACTGAAAGCTTATAAAATTTCATGACGATACACAAAATATATTAGAAAGTTTTTATAATGGAAACTATAAAGGTCAAATTAGGGCCATTAATTTGACTGACTTGACCAAGCTTGTAGAGAAAGTTAAAGCTTGTAACAGTATACATCTTTCTATACATAATTTTATTATTTTATTGCTTTTTGAACAGTGTCTAACTAATACTCCTGCTACATAAGTTGTAAATACCTCAGTGAATGTGCATCTCATGTTACCCTATTGAATTCTGTAATGCAGAACCAACTTGCGAGCATACCATGCTAAGTACTTTTATCCTTATCATTTTACCTCATGTAATTTAACCGAATAATTCTATGTTTTACATTTTAGTTACATGTATAGTAGCTAAAGAATACACGTGAAACACAAGAAATATAGTATTATTTACCTAGGACTTCTCTTTTTCTACTGTAAGTTATTGACAAAACTTAATCATACTTTTTATAGTAATGCTACTACAACAGTAAATAATTTTTATTTAATTCTATGCTGCAACAAAGAAAAGAGAAAAACAACATGTAAAAAGCAGAAAATGTCCTTAACTATCAAACTCTTTCTGTCTTTATAGCTATACAACAAGACATATTAAGTATTCAGTTAAGCACCTTGATGTGTTTCCAATGGAAATAATGTTTGAACTTGAAGTGAAACAGACAATTCTGTCCAGAAAACAATGAAATATATAACACATCATTTGATAGGCAATTATTTTGGCTTTATATGGTATTAAACATCACACAGAACTACTGGCAATTTATAAAAGACAGGATATGACAAGTGAGCATGGCAAGAGGGGTCCATCAGAAAATAAGATTTAAGACCACAAAAATTATGCTTGAGTAATAATTACAGTTTAATAAGTAACTTATGTTAAATTCTATACTTCTAAGTGGGTTGATAAATACATTAGAGAAAAGGGAAGACCTAGAGAGTAAACATCACAAATGTCATACTAAGGAAGATTGGGATTCTTTTAAAATATTTCTTAATATAATATTAAAAACTTTAAATACACAATGTTAAAATCTGATTTATTAGTTACATTTATTTACATACACTGAAAACAAAGTAGTGTAATTAAATCTTGAATTTAACCCTGTAAAAGGTTGTGACATACATACTTTGACCTATTTGATGTGAAAAGGTTAAATGAAGTACAAACAGATACATCATGAAGTTAATAATTTAGTCCAAAATTTAGTACACATTCACACATACTATAGCATAAATATGCACACACCAAATTCAATGTATCATAGAATACATAATACCATCCTGTATTAAAAAAAAACAGAAAAATGGGATTTTTTGTTACTACTTTAATTTAAGCTTGCTCAGCTTAATTAATTAGCATCATAACTTGTAAAAATAATAAACTCAAATTAGTAGTTCTGCTTATTACTGTTTTTGATTTGATTAATCTAACAAACCAAGTCTCTTATGAGAATAATCCTTTAATTGAATGTTAATGCTAAGCCATTTGCATCTGAAATTGGTTAATGTGCATATCGTTACCATTTATAAATATCACGTTCAAAGTTTGACCACACAACATGTTATTAAGGTATTTAAATAAACTTCAAAAGAAAATAGTTTATAATTCAACTTTGTATGTTATTTAAGTTTTCACTTCTTAACTTAAAGAATTCCTAACATAAAAAAGCCTGCTTTGGCTTACAAACAATTAAATGGATAAGATATGTATAATTACAAACAAGAATTGGAAATTTGAGTATCCTACTTCTTGACATGTTCTTGAGATATCTGTGACTTATAAATTATTTGCTGATCAACTTTATATAGCTGGTGGACATTTATAATCAAGAGAAATAGAAGATTCTCCTTTTAATACACAATATATTGTCTTGACTACCCTATATAGATTATTCACTTATTAGATATTTCTCATTCCATTAGCAGAGTGGAGCTGCTCCAAACATTTCAGAAAATTTTGTAAATCTATTTATAACTTACTAAGAAAGTCAGGTAAATTACAATAGTTTTGGGGCATACTGTTATAGGGTCTAGATATATCTTTTGTGCTCAGAATATATATTCAATAACTAATGGGGTCCTGAATTTCTTGGCTGTGATACAAGTTTGTATTTCTTTGTCCTTCAAACCATTGGTAATAAAATTAGACAGGAATCCATTCTGTTCAACATACTGTATATGTGAATAATTGGGTTGCATGGAGTTTTCATTTCAGGTGTTTTCCATTCTGTTGTTCAAGCATTTAATAATACTGCATTTA
Organism: Tachypleus tridentatus; assembly: GCF_004210375.1. Classification (NCBI taxonomy): domain Eukaryota; kingdom Metazoa; phylum Arthropoda; class Merostomata; order Xiphosura; family Limulidae; genus Tachypleus; species Tachypleus tridentatus. The sequence continues at coordinate 237,917,243 of NC_134837.1, read as the reverse complement.
ACAAAAGGTTTGATCGTAAGACTAGAAAGGTAAGCACAGTAGTCCCCTTCTTGAAAGACTACCCAACATTCTATGTGGTCTTTCTTCAGAGTTAGGTGGAGTTTCAAGAATGGACAGAGAAGTGCAAATAGCATTGTTTCACTGTAGTTACATAATTATATTATTATATCATTACATTTTATTATCAATGCAAGTATACAGTACAATAACTAAACTACATAAAGTACCCAGTTGTTATAGAGTACATGTCAATTCGATGCTGTTCTCTTGAAAGACATAATATATACAATACAGTATGTAACACAGGTATCTTTATTCATGAAAAAAGTTAGCAAGTGGGGTTTGGTTCAGTCATTTGGAATAATGAATACACTTTTCAAACTGCAGCCTTACTTTTACTGATGTACTCAAGTGGATGGGTGGGTTCAGCATATTATGGAGCAAAGCAAGTAGGCTATCTGCACCAAACATCCAGTAAAGAGTTAAAAGTAAAATAAAAGTATTAAAATTTGTAAAAAAAAATCAAGGTAAAACGAGACAAAGTTGAATTTTTGAATTAAAACTTAAACAGCATGAAATCCAATTTCTATATCTAATGTACAGCTGCAAGAGAGAAATTACAGTGATACTAGTTTTAAAAGTCACTCTGTAGCATAAATTGAATGGCCATAACTTGCCAGGATGACTAACAGGTAAATACAAACAACAGCATTAGTTACCTGAAGTTGGCCTTTCCAGTCCTGGTTGCAAGTTATGCGACGTTATAGCCATGTTCAGAAAGTAAATAATAGAAGTTGTAAAAGACTCTCTGTAGTATAATTGTAATAATTATAACTCTCCAGTATCACTAACAGGTAAGTTCAAAAATCAGCATCAGTCACCTGAAGTGGACCTTTCCAGTCCTGGTTTCGAGCTATTTAACATTATGGCCATTTTCTAATTTCATATTGAACTAGTTGTACTTCCAAAAGGAATCACAAAAAAGGTCTAATTTATGAATCAAAAACTTAAATAGCATTAAAAAGATCAATGGCCTTTAAAAAACTAAAAACATTTGTAAGGCAGACAGTCTCACCATCGCCAATGAAACTATCCAACATTAAGGGTAAACACTGGAACAAAACGTGGTTGAAAGTCGTAACGATGGCAAGAGACTAAAATGTGGCTTATTGTGACCAGAGTGTCACACAGACAACACATTTGATGCATCAGTTCCAGGTAAAAGAAAACAATGAGTTAAAAAACTGTTAATTATGCATAGTTTAGTGAGGACAACTTCCTCTTTCCAATTCTTATGGAAACAAGACTCCTTAAGTCCAATAAAGGGTTTTATTTGGAAGCACTTAAGTGACTCAAAATTTTGGCAAGAAGTAAAAAAATTCCATTAATTTGATCCCAAACCCATTGATGTACATTCATAAAGCAGTAGTCCAAGAAAATTTTGCATGTAAGTCTACAAACCTGATGGCATGCACTTTGATCTCTATCCAAAGACTATCCAAGGCACTCTAAAGGTAGCCAAGATAATAAAAAAAAAAAAAAAAGTGACATGCATATGCACTTGATAGCATACTTTCAGCACATAGGTAGCTGTGTGACATCATGATAGACCAATCATTAATTTTATTATTTTGATGGTTAGTTGGTCACCAGGGGGAGAAAATAATGCACTGTATATCTGTTCTCAGGTATAGTGGTCTAAAATGAGGGGCAGTTGCTGACCAAGAGGGGATCTACTAGATCTATGAGTTAGTGTGCTGCATATAGTTTTAGCAAACTTTTCATTCTATCTGCTGACAAAAATGTTAAAGAATGAAGTGGATTACATTTCTATGAAGTTAAGATGTTATATGAAGGGCAATAACTTCTCATGACTATGGGACCAGATAAAAAATGTGTTGTGAATGTAGTATCTATAAAATCTGGATTTCTTATCTGGTGTTAAAAGGTAATTTTGTACTAGATAAACTGTGGTTATTTCCATAATGCATTGTACCTTTATGTCAGTTCATTATGTAAGAGAAATATTCCATCTAAATGATCTAAAAAAAAAGTTAATTGTAACAGTTAGTTACAATTTATTATTGTTCATCTATACAATAAGATTTAATGTCTTTGTGTCATGTAACTTTTACCAAACTGCTTCTCACACCAACTTCTAAATAGTACCAAACAAACTGTCTTGGTCCCAGAGGTTCCCTGAAAATGAACCCCAAATCTGGCAATGATTTACATTATAGCATGTAAATAAGTAGGCCTACTAATTACCATTTATAACTTGGTTGAAAAAATAAAGCTTGCATTATATACCAGCAATAATCATTAAACTAAAAAGTGCAAAATCATAGTTCAAGATTGACTGGGTGTCACACAATTCCTCCTAAACTGCTGGTCACACTGAATTATAAATGACACCAAACAAATTGTCTTGGTTCAGAGATTTGCACAAAGGAAGCAATTATCACCCACATTTTGGGGAACCCAGGGATTTTCTTAAAAACCCTTCTCCTAATGGCTGAACTAACTAACTATTAAATGGCATCAAATGAATTCTCTTGGTCCCAAAGTTTGCACAAATGCTAAATTTTTATCCTAATCCCTTGATTAAGGAACTCGGATATTTCATAAAAACACTTTTACAGGAATTCCCAAAATGCAGACCCCAAATGTGGCATTGATTTACATTACAGCTCACAAATAAGTAGACCTATTAATTAACGTCCATAACTTAGTTAATAAAATTAAATGTACATTATACTGGCCCTGCAAATGTGAGCCATGAATCCATGAGCTGACTAATATTATGTACTACAACTGTTTTAGTTGAATGGTTGTCTCTGTACTAAACAACAATTAAAAATAGCAACTGAAGATATGCTATGGTTTACACATGAATGGACCAGACTCTTTACAATATGTGTTTATGACATGTTGGTAATAAATTTCAACAAAAAATAAATAATGCACAGTCTACTTGTTTTAAAATATATTAAAACAAGTCAAACATATATACATATACTCAATTACCTCAGCTGTATCCAGAACTTTATATAATCATCTCTTTTCATCAGAGTGCACACAAGGTAATTCAATTACTTTAGAAACACAATTAAAAAGATAAATTATTTCTTTTATATTATGTTATTGCAATACAATCTAATAATTTTCAATTTGGAAATTGCCACAATACACTCTTTTTGATAAACTCATAATTGTGCAGTTTAGGTCTCTCTATCTTACTTTAATTCAAACTACATTTTGTACATACTACAAGATAGTATAATGCAATAATACTCACTCATAACAATGAGAAAAATTTAACAAATTCTAGTAACATGAACAATAGTACAAGTGTCAATTCACAACATATGAACTCCACAATGTTTTACATGAAAACATATAAACATACAAATCTGTGATAAACTTTCCCTTCTAAAAGTAATTAATTTTAATATTTGGGCTATGCCATCTAAATCATTACACATTTTTACCCTGAAGCAAAAATGTCCACGTTTCTAAAATGCTCAGGTAATAGGGTTTTATTAATTTCTGTCATGACCCCTCACACCAATGTGTTTTTTTAACATCATGAATATTTTTACACACACACACCATTATGGATACAATGTTTCAGACAATTCCCTTCTTCAAGTACCACAACTGGTTTTCGTTTACAGACTTACTGTTCATTTAGTGGTTAACTCCTTGGTGGTTTGACCTACAACATACTTCTTTGTATTGACATAGGACAGGCTGCAGTAAATTTAAAATACAGATTAAATGAACAAAACATAGTGTGAGATAGTGAATTATTTTTCTTTCTGATGATGGTCTTGTTCATTATTCATTTATTATTCCTTCTGTTATTCAGTTTCTTTATGAATGTTTAGTTACATTAAAATGCCAACTCACCTTCTAACTGAACACATTTGAGTACACATGTATGTATTAAAAAACTAGCACCAGCTTCCTTGGTAGTGACATACAGATATTTTTTAAGTATATTCGAAAGATGTACTTGTGAAAATGCAGTGAATAAAAATCCTGTCATAAGATAGTTTGTGAACAAAATAGTTAGTGAATTATTGCTGTTTATCACTCAACACTGTCACTAATACAAAACCATAATTTTGAAATATAGTGTTGCGATTTTCTTTTAATTAGGATTTCTTCCTCTTCAAGTTCTTTTTCCTAATTCCATTATTTGAAATAATTAATAGATGTTTATGTTTTATTGTTCATTAATGTTATGATCAAATCCTGGCAATGTATTTTTGTCAAGTGCTAAATTTTATTCTAAGCACTGTTACAGTTAAAAAATTTGATTTTATGTCGAACCCTGGTTGTAGTGGTGTGCTATTTTAAACTGCTTCAATATAACACAATGTTTAGGAACAACAAGAGCCTTACGGTTCATTTAGTCTGTATCATCCTCTAATCTAAAACTATTAAATAAAATACTGAAGCAATACTTTTTTAAATAGGGAAAAAACCCACAAAGCTATGTGAAAAATATATAATCCACCTCTTGTAAAACATGTCAACAAAACCCAAAGTGTAATTTCATAGAATACTGTTACTCTAGTACAATCCAGTAGTTTATATGCCATAAATATTAGAGAATCATCATATAAATAAATTTAATAATAAATTAAAACAGAGTAATAAATTGAAATGAAAGTGTGATATTCTCAGGTTACTTGATTTCCTCACAAGTATTAGACGGTTCTGTTTGAATCTATTTGTACAGTCTGTCACTTTGACAAACCTTGCAACCACAATTAGTCATGAAAGTAAACATATATAGTTTTTAATGTACAAAGTGTTTCACCACAAAAGTTGAAAATCTTAGTAAATATTACAAGTCATTTGCACACACACAAAATAATTAGATTTTTTCAATTAAGTAATTTTACTAAAATGTTTATTTTGAATATATGAAACCAAGGTAAAGTTCAGACTCATGTTAAGGTGAAAAACATTTCTCATTTTACAGTTTTCACATTTCACAAGCATAACCTCTAAAACCTCCTAAATAAGTATCAAAAGTTTTCAGTAAAATTATATATATGTTAATTTCTCTACCTTGATACTATAAGTATGTAGTCGATTTTATCTGACAAAAAAAATCTAACTTGCCCTTTTTAATTTCTGGAATTACTACAGATTGTAACAGAAAATTTACAATTATTTATCCTAAATACTTTAAGAGTTGTAACAATATACATCTTTTTTTATAAATGTTTTTATTGCTCTTTAAGCTGTGTATCACAACTAATCCTATGATACAAGCTGTGAAATACATGGCAAATACATAGTTCCAGTTATGGTATTAAGTGATGTAATGCACAAGTTATTTATGAGCATGTCTCATATAGAAATATAATAAGCTTCTAATTTCATATTTTAGTTACTGTCATAACAATAAGTGAAAAACAGAAACAAGAAATTCAGTATGTATTTTGACCCCTTGTTTTAAGTTTGCTGTTGGCCCACCAATGCAAAAAAAACTGACTTCTTATATGATGATGGAACTACTACATAAAACTATTTTTATTTCATATATACTTAAGAATATAAAATAATAATATGCACAAAGCAAACAATGTCCTATAGCTACTATAATATAATTGGTTTTATAGCTTACACATAAGTGTCTTAACTCTTTCAACATTTGCTCAGTCAATCTGACTGACCATGTCACTTTTCTGTAGTTGTTTAAGGTCTTTACAAATTTAATACTTTTAACTTTCAATGTAGTGTATATCTTTACCAAATTTGGCAGTCTTTCAGTTAATATTACAAGTATATGTTGTTAACTCCTTGTAAGTTTGACCTACAACATACTTCTTTCTATTTACAAGCTACAGTAAATTTAGAATACAGATAAACTGAAAAAAAAAAAAAAGTGAGGTCTCATCTCTATAAGGTGGTAATTGGTTGAGAGATGGGACTGATTCTTTATAAGGGTTAGAACTCTTTGTAAACAATTTTTGAAACTTCAACTACATAAAATATACCTTGATATGGAAGACTACCTGGTGAAAGACTTGGCATGGACAAAGGATTGGGCCATGTCCAAAACATCTTTTACTTCTACAAGTCTAGTACTAACGAATGTATCTGCCATTTTACATTTGTTGATCATAGTAGTTTTCTCAGGCATGTAAGATTGAAACACAATAACAATACTCCAAATGTAAAAAAAAAATGGGATAGCATCTTTAGTGATGACATTCCTGATATTGTATATCCATTCAATTGTGATAACTGTGATAAGGGGTTTATTTCCAAAAGAGGTTTATCACAACATCACAGAATGAAACATCCAGTGCAGTATGATGAAAGTATTGTTACCCTATGATCAAGATCAAGATGGACTAACAAGGAAAAAAAGTTGCCAAGTCTAGAAGACTCCTAATAGCAAAAATATTAATATTATTTTAGCTTCTAAGTTTCCTGGCTGAACTCATAACTCTATTAAAAACCAAAGAGCATCTTTAGAGTATAAAAAATGGTTTGAGGAACAAAGAAGACTATTATTTGGACTTCCCCCTATACAGGAAGATTCACGTGGCTCCACTGAAGTTAGTTTTAACAATTCATTAATGATAAACATTTTTCCAGACAAGCTGTACATAGTTTTGACACAGGTTCTGCTTCTTCATTTTAATCGGAAGATATTTTTAATCCGGAACCATTTTATACAGAGGATGCCCCATTGCTATCCTTTACTGACCACATTAGCTCATTATGTCTCAACTTTCCAGCTGGATGGGACAATATTGTTAACGTTATGATCCAAGAACACTATCACACTTGGAAATCAGTGATTTCATGCTTAACAAGATTAAAAACAAACACCAGCAGAAGGTTTCACCCAATTTAAAGAAAAAGAGGAGGAAATCAAAGACTTGTAGTTCTCACAACAATAAAAATTCTTTATTACAATAACTTCAGTAAGATGCAGAGGTTATATAAAATTTACAAAAAAAGAGCATTAGATCAAATAATAAACCCTACAGAGAGGATGTTATTCCAACAGAGAATGACATTTTTTCATATAAATCAGAGTTTATTCACACCTCCATCTCCTCCTTATAATCATCCCATAGTGGATTTTAAGGGATCTGCAATAGATGACTCGTCTACCATTATTACTGTCAACGAGACAAAGAAAATCGTCAAATCACTTTCAACTACATCTGTTGGACCCAATGGTCTCATGCCAAAGATTTTGACGATCATCTGCCTGTGATTATTTGTCTGCTCTTTAACTGCTCTTTATGGGCATAGGATCTTCCTCAATGACTTAAGCAGTGTAGGACTATTTTAATACCTAAGAAGAGAGATCTATAATTTGTGAAAAACTGGAGACCTATTACAATTATGGCAACTATAGTGCAAGCCTTCCATTGTTTGCTCACCTCTAGAATGATGAGGAATGTCAGTTTTAATCCACTTCAAATGGCTTTTGTTTAATATGATGATACTTTTGTAAACACTTTGATGCTTGAGTATCTTATTAAATGTCATGGCTTTGGATATAGCCAAAGCTTTTTATTTTGATTCTTACTTTTTCATCAGGAGAGCATTAAATAGATTCAACATGTTTACAAATATGAATCACTATGTTATGAACACTCATGCGGGTTGTTCTACGGAAATCATCTTGATGAATGTAACAACAACTGATGTCCCCATGAAATGAGGAGTTTGACAGGGTAATCCCCTATTGCCACTTTTATTCAATAAGATCACCAATGAATTATTTTGAAGAAACAGTCCTGACGTTGGTGCAGACATTCAGTAAGTATTATTTGGATTGGGTTTTGCCAATGATGTCACTCCTTGTCAACGGATTGTTGATACGAATATTCCTTTCATTAAAGAAAATGGACGAAATATTTACATCAACAATGACAAATCTTTTGCATTATCTCATTGCTCTGAACAAAAAGTACAAGAACAAAAGTATTAGCCAATAATCAATTTATTATTCACAATCAGGTTATTCAGCAAGCTCAACCTTCTGAATTTTTTAAATACTTGGAATTAAGTTTTCATAGAAGGGAAGAGCTGATCCAAAATGTTATGTAAAGGAAATCAAAGAGGATCTAATGAAGATTCATAAATCAAGCTTGAAGCCTTAACAGAAGTTGCTTCTGATTAGCAGCTTTTATATTTCATTTCTAGGATGATACACATAATACCATTATCTCGACCCACAGCTAAAATGTTGAATTTAGTAGATAGAATTATTAGAAACAGAGTCAAACATATAGGTAAACTACCCCACCAGATATGCAATGGTGTATTCTCTACAAAGTCATCTGAAGCAGGCCTGGGAGTTATAAATTTCCAGGACATCATCCTATCTACTATAAGAAGATTATGGAATATTGAGAAGGCAAATGCTCCTGCTTTACGACCTTCCTGCCACAGAATTTATCCAGAATCAACACAACATGTCCCATAAGTTACGTATCAAGAGAAACTGGAGGGATAAACTATGTCAAGATGCTAATTGTAGTGGACTGGATGAAATTAAAAGATCCCGAACCAATAATTCATTAACTTCTGGCACAAAAGTAGTTCCAGGTTCTACATTTATCACACTTCTTATGTTGAGCTACAGACTTCTTCCTACTCAGAGTAACATCTACCAAGGTAGATCAACATTCCCCTGTAATTGTAGGGCTGGGTGTATTGAGAAAGTAGAAACTTTGGCACATATTATAAGTCATTGTAGTTCTACTCACCATGCACGTATTATTCACCATGACTATGTGTAAGAAGATTTGTGACACTTTAAAGAAAAATAAAGAGATTCACTATAATTATCCAAGAACCCTTTATATATGACACTGATAAAGAAGAACCAACTAAACCATATCACTTTGCTATCGACGACAATTCAGTCCATATCATCGATATAGCAATATCTTGAGAAACTGGTCATAAATATCTAGACACCAGATATGACAGCAAAATCAATTATTATAGTGGAAAACCAAGTATTGAACAGCAGTGTCTTAAACATTGGCCAAATAAGAAAGTGTATTACAAAGCAATAGCCATTGGATGTAGAGGTGGGATTTTGAATAACAGTACGTTAGACATGTATGAACTAGGTTTTAAATATAACAATGTTCAACTACATACCTTGCATGCTATGGAAAAAGAGCTTATGGATGGATGTACAAATCATTACTATCCAACATCTCACGGAATGAATAATAAAAGAACAGACTACTGTGTATGGACTTGTAGAAGCTCAAATATACCTGCAAGCCAACTGAGGACCATGGGAAATGAGACATGGGAAATAATACCTCATTTCTGTAACATCTTGTTTGTTTAAAAAAGAAAAAAAGTCAAATGCCTCGCCATTTAATTAGTGACAGGTATGAATGGATTAATGAAATTCCCACTGTCCCTATCTACTACCTAGTAAAACTATGGCCAAGAGAATGGGCTTGGAGAAATCAGCAGGGACAAGAAAATAGTGTATTATGGGGTACATTATGCTACTGAATTATGTCACCCATGAGCTACTATGAGCTGCTTGCATGTGCCTCATGAAATATTTTTACTATAAAAAATAATACTTTTTAGTAAAATATTTTTAATAAACTAAAATAAATATTTATTTTGAATAAGTCTGCATTAAAGGTAATTTTCGTATTTTTAATCTTAACATTTTTCCTCATCTTGAGAATCTAAAATTTCCTTTGTGTTATCCCTAAACCCTCTTAAATACACTTCAAATATTTTTCTTTCCTCTGGTAAAACTTTTTATGTTATTTTCTCTACTCTATCTCAAAACAGGATCAGTCAATTTGACTGACCACATAACCACCAAATATATCCAAATACATCTAAATTTCCCTTATTTTTTTCTAGAATGACTTAAAATTGTAACATGAAACTATATTTGTTTATCCTAAGTAGCTTTAAGTTCATAATAGTATACATCTATTATAATTTCATTTTAATGTTTTATTGCTCCTTTTGCTCACCATTTGAACCATGTCTAACTAATATCTATACCATTATAAGCTAGCTGTAAATCACTTCAGGTACATGCATCTCACATTATGCTATTGGATTACATCACCCATGAGATGCTGCGAGCTGCTCATGTGTGCCTCATGAAACATGATTATTATTTATCCAATCTTAATTAACCTAAAAAGACCTCTATTTTTACATTTTAGATTCTTTTTAATAAGAAATAAAAAGAACATGAAAACAAGAAATAAAGTGCTTACCTAATCTCCTTTTTCATTGCTGAAGACGTTTAAGTTTTTTTTTTAATTTATTTTTATTTATAGTAATAATGGTAGCAGTGCATTAAATAATTCACCAAAAAACAGACTAATGACATGGAAAAACAATTTCCTTTAATAACCACAATTTCTCTGGTTTTCTAACTGTTAAACAAGAACCATTACAAATTCATCCAAGTATCCATTTTGATTCCCAAAGTTAACTGATATTGGTGCTTATCTGTTCAGAACACAACATAATACAAGATGTAAATTTGATACAAGTAATCATTGGCCTTCTATTGATCATAAGTAATACATAATTACACACAAGAGAGAACTATTAACAAATCCTCAAAGAGACAATGTGAGAGGTCAATGTGACTTTCTGGATGATAGCTCCATAATCAAACTAAATTGAAGGCTATAAAACTTAGTTTTTCTAAGCAATGATGATTTTAAAGTGAGTAATTTACATTTAATTTTATATTTTTTGAAAGGATGGTAGAGAAAATAGAGAAGAGTAAATATTTCAGAATGCTCACACTGGGAGAAAGTTAGGATTTTTTAAACTATTGGCTTGTACAATTAAAAACTTAAAACTTGTATACTATTAAAATATGGATTATTAGCTAAGATTTTATCTTATACTAATTGGTATATAAAAATTAAAAGGAGTTTAACAAAAATTTGAATGCAAGACACTAAAACTGTGTGTCATGCACAGTAAAGGACACCCAGGGCAAGAGGGTTAAATAATTCCCTAAGCTGTTTATTTGAACTTGGAGATAAATTTTGAAACTGTAGACAGATATAATGTTGTTAGACGTAGATCTGTAAATTATATATTTCTAATTGTTATAAAGGATGTAATAGTAAATGTTGGAGAAAATTACTGAAAATTTGTGAAAGACAGAATGTGAAATAAAGGTTTTGCAAGTAGGTAACTTTTTGTTTATCAGGCAGGAGGTAGCATAGCACTGCCTGTGTAGGGATGGCTTGGACTGTTAATCAAAATGGTATTTTAAATACCTCCTCAACAGATCAGGACTTCATAATACTACACACTGTTTCCTTTTATAACAGTATCTATATAATGAATGAGTCTAAAGTTCTGGAAATATCATAGTAAAAAGCTTAGATTTCTTGTTCTTCTTTATTCTGCTTCCTTTTAATTATGTGATAACTCAAAAATCCAGAAAAATGGTATTAACCAACTTCACTGGCATAGTTTCAAACAGAGTATCAATGTTTGTCAGAATTATCAAAAAGTAGTAGTAATTAAAGAAAAAAGAAAAAAATTTAGTTTAAACAATATTATCACTTACCCTTGAAGTTAACTTTCTTACAGAAATTTGGTGTTCCTTCAATAAGTTTAAGTACTGGGTAAAATAGGAATTACTAGCCAATTTTAGGTAATCAAAATATATTACTGTTTGAGCCTTATTTTATTTAGAACTTGGTTACAAATACAACCTTCCCATATCTATTCAAACACTTCATCACAACACAACAACAACAAGCAAAGATAAACTTTTCAAAAAAAGGAATTAAATGTAGGGATATCTAAAATCATATAGAATTAAAGCAAGACAATAAACAGATAAGCTCAATCCTATTCAGTTGTGATTAGTATCACCATGTGACTGGTCATTCTCTTAAAGTAATCACTGCTTGTAACATACAGATATCATTCACTTGGCCAGTAAAGGGTATTGTTGTCAGTGGCTTATTCTACACACAAGATGTTGCAGCAACATCCCTGAAAGTTAAAGTAGATACTATCTGCTATAGAGTAAAAACAGACACGAAGGCAACTACAACAAAACAGTACAGAAACGTAAGAGTACAAATATTATGAAAACATATGATATACACACGTATCAAATTGTTAATAGGTGATCTTTTATAGTAGTAGAATTGTGTAATATGTAGATTAGATATAAATATGTATTACATAATTTATCTGTATGTTATAAATTTTAAGTACCATATATTTGTAATTACACTCTTAAAGGTTATCGGAAACCATCAAAACACGCACATTGTATTGCTAAAAATGTTTTAGTTGTGTAAAGTTAAATGTTGTTTGTATCATTTCTTTTTGAAATTTCCAAATTAGTGCCAAAATATATATAAATTATACTCTGATAAGATATCCAAATATGTTTAAAGTATTTCATAGCTATTCAGATATTTTTTTGAAACCTACATATATTGAGAAAGTAACTTAAAAAAACAGTTATCATCCTTTCAAATTTCTTGAGCATATAAATGTTATTTGAACTTGTCTTTAAATATGAAAAAAGCTGGAAAAAAATTGTTATATTGCTCAAAAGATAACTCCATATGTTTCAAACAATGGTATTTAGTCTTACTGGTTTCAAAACAAAATTTAATGACTTATTGCTGGTTCCTATTTTTGCAGTTAAAAATAACAGTTCCAGTAAATGCTTTAAACAAACACTAGTTACACGGTAAATGATTTGAACTAGGTATTAGTTAAAAAAAAAAAAAATCCAGTCAGACTTTCATGTTGATAGAATAAGAAAGCTTTCATTTATGTACAAGGTATTCAATTACCTGAAGGATCAATTTATGATAATTTTATGTGGAACATACTTTTAAAGGTCACATGCTCTGAATACTATACTGATAAAATTTATTCAGTACACACACATCTCAAGTGCTTACATGTTACCTTTGTGAACACAGCTTTCCCTGTTTTTGAAAGAGAAACAAGTATCCAGATGCACTGAGTAAAACTGTACCAAATAAATTTTATAAAGAAATCATAATTTCAAAACTTGGTACAAATGACTTAGTGTCATGAAATTAAAAAAGCATTTATTTACTGTTAGAACTGTTTCTCCACTTAGTCAACCATTTTAAATTTTTATTACATATACGGAATCATACAATAAAACCTCAATTCAGTAGTTTCAAAATATATTTATTACTGTATCAGATTGAAAAGGCAGTTCAAATATCATTATATTGTTCTTCCATTGGCTAATTAGCTTTATATGTTTATCATATTATACTTCAAGATTTTTATTTGTTTGTTTACGATATCTGTGCTATCTATCTCCAACTTTGAACTGGTAAAACAGAGAGAAAGCATCTAGTAAACTCTTGGAATAATTTAATGGTGGGATTTTATTGTCACTCTTATATCCCATGCAAACCCCAAACTTTGAAATCTTGTTTTTTTGTGGTAATCAGAAGCAAGTCAACTAAGGAAATTTGAAAAATCCAGTGTAAGCTAAAATAGGTGCCTACTTTGCCCATTAAAACCATAAGGTATCAAACAGAATACTTACATTTACATAATTTCCCATCCATGTTGAACTATTAGTAGATGAGTAAAAACAAGTATAATTATTTGTAGTATCATGAATGATAACTTACGATAAGAAGTATTAACAAAAATAATGTTTCCAGATGCATTTCTACCCCGCTAATTTTTATAATTGTTAATAATCTGTATGATTTTAATTTTGTGTTTTCTTAAATAAAAGTGCAAAAAACTTAAAAAACCAGGAACTTGCCTTTTTCAGAACCACTTCCACATCCTGAAGACAGAATAGTGAATGCTGCTACTGATCGATTATCTACATACATGTTTTCCACCAGGAAATAAGCCAGTTCTCTAACAGAGCTAAATTTCTTGTTCAACAGCTTTTCTGCCCATTCAAAAAGTAGGTGGCAGGCTGCAGTACTACAGTGGTCATCTTCACTGCTATCTTTAGGTATCTAAGAAGACAAAATATATACATCTGTAACATTTTACGTGCAGACTTGTTTTATTATTAACACTCACTTTCAGATACATAAAAATTAAACAGAAGAAAAATTCACAATAAGATTATAAATTATATTATTTTGTTGAAACTTTTCTCAAAATAAAAAATCTGAGTGTTTAGCATGCTCTTTTCCTCAGACATAAATATTTGAAATCAACCCACATCAGTTTTATTTGTATTATATTAGGCCATGTTTGGTCAAGATATTGTTGTAACTGCAACACATAGCACCAGAAGTTAAAAAAGTATTTATTGATCAGAAATCAAAGTAGAAATATCCTTGCAACCCATAAGCAGAGTAAATAATTATTTTTTAAGCTGACTCAAGCTTTTATATTACTACACCACCTATCAAGTAAGTAAAAGGTATATGTTACACGGTCGATTATCACCCCCTAGCAAAAATGAAGAAACAATATTACAAGCTACAGTTTACCTGAGAAATCTCTCATTTTTATCTTTTAAGCATGCACATTTATTACACAAGAATAAATTAAGGCACTGTTCATCTTAAATATAAAAAAACTGTTAATGAACCAAGCTTCCAAAAGGACAACTGCATAATAACCCTTCCAAGTTACTCAAAACACGTATATTAATATTCAAATAAACCATAACATTAAACTACTGATTCTCCTTAGTGATAAAGTATGGAGACAATTCATCAGAGTATAGAATTATACAAAATAAGAAGCATGTTTCATCAAGTAATTTAAGTAAGCTATTATTATAAGCACTGTTAGGTGGATACCTTATGTATGATTGTACAAACTCAAAACAATTAATACGTGCAACAACATATGTGATGGTCATTTACCACATAAACATTAATGCATGACTTAAACAGTTCTTAAGACAATCAGAAAAATGTTCATTCAAGTAACAAAATGATTCATTTTAATACAGCTAAATACAAGTTATTAAAAGTATCTTACATACATATCTTACATATTGTATATTTTTGTACATTATGCACAGAAGACAATTTCAATCATATAATTTTTTTATTTCATGATAACACTATGTAACAAAATTTTTACTTTTTCTTGTTCCTGGGCAGAAAGTGTTATTTCCCAATTGTTTATGCCTAAAGTAAATGGAAAAAGACCTATTTTTCTCTTCAAACATTGCTTTTGTGACCTGGGAGTATATAACAAAAACATGGTGGGATACTATATTTGGGGGCTGATACAGTAAAGCAATTTACATTATAGTTGCAAATCTTGAAAAACTACTCACTTCTAAACATTTTTGTTCATTTTTTGTATAACTTTAGTATAAATACATGTAAATCTTAATTCATATGTTGTTTTACTCAGACCTTATGTAAATGAAAATGTGCAAATTTGTCCAATTTTACATAGAAAATAGGTTAATTTCTAAATTTTATTACCCAGGTCACAAAAGCAGAGTTTGAAGGGAATAATGATCATTTTTTGTACTTTTACAACATAAGTAATTAAGAAATAAACACATACTATCCAGGAACAAAATATGTGTTACATAGTGTAATGATTATCATAAATACTGATATACCACTCATCCCTAAATCAATATGCTCAATTTCAGCTACCTGATCAATAACATTTGGCATTATACTTTGGATTATTGACATCTAGCTAGATATAAATTAAACTTTTAACATTCATCTAGCTGAACATTAACCTTAGGCATTACAATGTGAAAAAAAAGGTAATTATAAATATGTTAAAAATTGCAATACTTATAGTTGGTTTGGTGTTTTATGGCACAAAGCAATGAGGCTATCTGCACCAAACAACTGGTGAAAAGTTAAAATTCGTAAAAGGAAATTAAAATAAAACAAAGTTAAATTTTTGAATTAAAAAGAAATAACATTAAATCCAATTTTTACATCTAGTCTTCAGCAGTAAGAAAAAAATAACAGTTATACAAATTGTAAAGGGCATTCTGTAGCATAATTGTAATTATCATAGCTTCCCAGGATGGCAAATGGGTAATTTCAAAAATTAGCATCAGTCACCTGAGTCGCCTTTCCAGTCCTGGTTCCAAGTTATTTGATGTTATGGCCATTTTCAGAAAGTGAAGTAATACAAGTTTTGAAAGCAAAATTTTAATTATTATAATTCACCAGAACGACTAATAAATAGTTCAAATAGCAGTATTATACACCTTAAGTTGGCCTTTCCAGTTCTGGTTTCAAGTTATTTTACATTATGGACATTTTCTGATTTCAAAGCAAACTAGATGTACTTTGATTCTCAGAAGGGAATCACATTAAAAAAGGTCTAATGTATAAATTTAACCTGTTTTTTTAACAGCATAAAAACGAATAATAGCCTTTAAAAAACTAAAAACATTTCTAAGGTGGACAGTGTCACCATCACCAATAATACTGTCTAATGTTATGGATAAACCTTGGGACAAAAGTTTAAAATGGTGCCATTTCTAAAGAGTTGTAATGACGGCAAGTCAGTAAAATGTGGCTTTTTGTGACCTGAGTGTTAAACAGACAGCACAGTGGTGCATCAGTCCAAGATAAAAGAAAACAATGAGTTAAAAAAACTGTGACCAATGCGTAGCCTAGTTAGAACAACTTTCTTCTGATCTTTGGGGAAACAGATGGCCAAAGTCCAAGAGAAGGTTTTATCTGGAAGAACTTGTTTCCACGTTGCTCACTCCATATCAACTGCTAACTGGCCCAGAGCTGAGCCTTGAATACAGGATCATAGTTCACGTACGGAATAAGCACAGCAGTAATAGTGCCAGAACAGACAGACTTAGCTGTAGTGTCAGCAAGCTCATTCCCACAAATACCAACATGGCCTGTTATGCAGAAGAACTGGATAGAAGTAGATATAAAATAGAAATAGGCCACTTGGTTTTCAATATTGATGAGAACTAACATGAAACAATTCCAGGGCCAGTAGAGAAGCAAATCAGTATAAATAGTGCAGTTTGAGTACTGCTTAGCTTCTATATCATCCAGGGAAAAAAATATGACATACAGTTCAGCAGTGAACACAGAAACTGTAGAGGGTATTTTGCACACAACAACCGAACCACCCCTATAAATAGGAATGGAAGGATGGTTTGAAAGATGTTCAAAAAATAACAGACAGTTTTTCCACTCACGAGTATCTGCTTTCTTAGATATCTTAAAGAAAGGTCACTGATGGCATTAATCTTTCTACTTAGAAGCGTGATACTCAAAATACAGCCCTGAGGGACTCCAAGTTCCTACAGAAAAGAATGTGAAAGTGTCAAACCCACACAAATTTGGAATCTCTTGTCCATTAAAAAATTTTGAATAAAAAATGGTCAAATGGTCATGTAACCCATATATATGAAGATCTTGCAAAATGCCATACCTCCATGTTGTATCAAAAGCCTTCTCAATGTCAAAGAACATTGATACAAAGTGTTGTCATTTGAGAAAGGCTTCTCTGATCGACATTTCAAGTCAAATCAGATGGTCCATGGTGAAGCTCTGTCATTGAAACACACACTGAGTGAGCAAGAGGAGGTTGTTTGATTTGAGGAACCAAACAAAATGAGCATTAACCATCCTCTATAAGGTCTTACAGAGTCAGCTTGTCAAAGCAATTGGATGGTGGTTTGAAGGAATCTTGGGATCCTTCCCAGACTTAGAGAAAGGTAGGACAATATTCTGGTACCAGGCATCAGAAAAAACATTCTTTTGCTAGATCTGGTTAAAATAATCAGAAGAATAGCAAGAGAAGCAGGAGATAAATGGTACAGCATTTCTTAGTGTACATCACCAGGTCTGACTGATGTACTGCCAGACTTATGAAAGGCCAGTGTGAAGGAACAATTACAGTCATAGAGACAATCAGCTCAGAAGGAAAGATGTGACTGCTCTGCCCGAGTTTCAGAAGGTGGAGTATGAAGCAGAAGTGCTAGATACCTGGAAAAGCTTTCATCTAGAGTATCGGTGATGCTCTGAGTATCAGCTACTTCCTGGCCACCAGAGAGCAAGATTGAGGGGGGAACAGAATTATATTAACCACTGACCTTTCGAATCTTCTCATATGACTTTGAAACTGGTGTTAGGAGATATGCTGGCTGTGAATTTAATCCAAGAGTCCTTCTGGCTTTGACATTTTACCCACCGAGAATATGCACAGGCCTGCTGGAAAGCAATGCTGTTCAAGTGTGGGATACCAACAAAAAGTATCCAAAGCTTGTTTTTCAGCCTTCCATGCCATGTGGCAGATAGGATTCCACCATAGACAAGGATATTATGGAAAATGTGTTGAGGTTTTAGGAATACACTGAGCAGCTGCCTGTATAATATAGTTGGTTACTGCTGCCACACAGTCATCTACTCATGGCTTACAGACGAATGCAGGATCAAGTTCTGCGAGAACAATGAAAGAGGGCTGATTTGCTTCATCCAGTTTCCACTAGAGCATGCAGGGCGGGTGGCATCGACCACAGCCACTCTCTTTCTCAAAACTGTAGGAAAATGACAACTGCCTTGTCGGTTATTGTCAACCCTCTAAGAAATGTGGGAGAATAGTGAAGGGGAGTGAATTGAGAGATCAATAGCAGTAAAGGAGTAACTAGGTTATGAAAATAAGCATAAGACCTAGTATTGAAAAGAGAAAGGTTGTGACCAGAGAGCATATGCTTTGTGGAGCAACTCCTTCCATCATTATCAGCACTTCCCCAGAGGGGATGATGTCCATTAAAGTCCCCCAGGATTAAAGAGGGAGACAGCAACTGTTCAATAAGAGCATCAAGGGCTGACTGATCATAGATCTCTCCAGGCAACAAGTAGAGAGAACAAACAGTGATGGTACGACCCAAAGAGACACAGATAGCTACAGCCTCCAAGGTTGTGTCAAGTGGCAAAGACAGGGTGGGCACATGTTGATCAACCAACAGTGCCACCTCTTCATGCACTGCTCCATCACACAGCCTGTCATTTCTGTGCAAAGAAAACTGCCAAAAGATGACTCTATCAGCAGGTTTCAGAAATGTTTCCTGTAAGGAAAGACACACAGGATGGTGGGAAGCAATCAGTGCTTTGATGTCATCCAGATTAGATTGTAAAGCTTGACAGTTCCATTGTATCAAGGTGGACATTTTTATTTATGTGTAACCAAACTGGGTGGAAAGCCCTTCTGTTTACGACTGTCTTTTTTCTTTATTGGAGAGTGGTCTGTTGACCTCCACAGATCCTGCCCTGGGTCGATTGGGCAGGTCTTTGCTGTTGGAAGAGAATTACAGCAACTAAGGACATGAACGAATGATCATTTTGCATCTTGGGGTGGGAAAAGAAGATGTAACTGAGGAAATGCCCATACCTGGAACCAAAGGAAGTGGATCTTGGGACTTGCTGGAATGTATGTTAGGAACAGAGATGGGTATTGAAGTTGATTCATCAACTTTTTTAACAATGAAGATCAATAGAGTTTTCATTTGGTTTGAGAACAATTCTTTTGGTGGCACAGAGATATCTACCTGCACTTCCACTCTAGTTATGAAAAGAAGTGCAGCAGCATATGTCTGAGATGAAGTAGTGGACAACAACTTTTGAGCCTCAGAGTAAGTAATATATTGAATCATCTTCAAACACTGCACCTTATTTTCTTCCAACCATTTAGGGCAAGAATGAAAGTAGGACAGGTGAGTGCCATTGCAAATGATGCAACGAGGGTCCTTTTCACACTCATAGGCATCAAGGTGCTTGCCACATCAAGATGCACATGTCAAGGAACCAGGACATGATGTCTTTGAGTGACAAAACTGCTAACAATGAAAACATCTGAAAGGGTTTGGAATGTATGACCACACACTGCATTTGAGATAACCTGCCTTGATGGTGGCCGGTGGATGCAATGATTAAAATATTAAAATGAGGACATTAGTTGGCATCATAATTCCATCTTTGCAAGTGGAGATGCACCTCACTGCAGAAACTTGATGGGTGGAGAAACCAGCAAGAATCTCCAACTCTGGGATGTTCTTCAAATCCCTTTCAACAATAACTCCTTGTGATGAATTCAAAATTGCATGAGACGTAACCTCAAAGGTATATCCACAACCACCTTTGAATGTTAGAGGAGTTCACTGTGTTGAGATGCAGATGTTTCCACCAACATGTTACCAGAGAGAAGCTTTTTGATTGACTCTGGAGAGCCAGTAAGTCCCTTTAGTCCTTTCTGAATGAAAAAGAGAGACATTTGCCCTAAAGGTTTGTCTGAAAGAGAATATAGTACAAGTAAATGAAGTGCAGGTGTTACAGATATGGAAGATTGCTGTTCAGAATCTTCAAGACATGGTCATTTACCTATGGACTATTTTTTCACTTTTATTTAAATTTTTATATGGAAGATCTGTAATAAAAAAGAATATTTCAGTGCCCAATGACCCCACCCACCATGTAGCCCTATGAGAGGATGCACTACAATGCCAAACAAGGACACTGCAGCAAAGCCAGGGTTTCTATAGCACCATATCAAAACACCAGCATCAGATACAATGTTCATGCCACCTGTCAAGAACATCCAACACTGGTACTTAGTTGATCCTAGACCAAGTGCACCATCCAACTGACCCTAGGGGGGGCCACCTCAAGGCTGACCACCTACAGGAATTTAAGGCCAAAGTGGTGTGTTTGGATTGGACCCTTTAACCACCAGGATCCTCTCTACCTTTTCCCAGGTCACCACACATGGCAAACATGAGTGGATGTTTAGATCCCAGAAGAGGTAAACTGAAAGAACCGAACCTTCCCTGAAAGGTCCCCACACCCCATACAGAAATCCACACTGAGGGGCAATACTTATAGTTATCTTCCCCACAATAATGTGACTAAATAAGTTATGTAAGGTTAAAAATTCATTCTACAAGAAGCTGTAGGTGAAAGAAATTATATGAACAGAACATTAAAATTTTTCAGTACAATTAATAATCCTCAGAACCATGAAAAAATGGCTACAATTAGATTAAAAAAGTCTTACAAAGGACCATATTGTATTTACACACTTTCACTTTGTTGTGCCATAAGGCCAATGGTAAAATACCTACCTATATATCTGCACAGTGCTACAA
Organism: Tachypleus tridentatus; assembly: GCF_004210375.1. Lineage (NCBI taxonomy): Eukaryota > Metazoa > Arthropoda > Merostomata > Xiphosura > Limulidae > Tachypleus > Tachypleus tridentatus. The sequence continues at coordinate 237,896,104 of NC_134837.1, read as the reverse complement.
AATGTTTATATGCTAACTTTTTTTATTAACCCCACATAATTCATCCAAGGATACAAACATGTACATTTCCTAGAGGTTATGTTTTGTGTAAATCATGAGAAAATAATGTTAGTAATGCATATTGTCAGCAAAATTACATGCTTTTACAAAAGGATGAAACCTAAGTCTTCTCAATCCTCCACTGCTTTATTTTTTCTACCGTGTATCTATATCCAGCCATGACCAAATTTTAAAAAAATAAGGGATCAACTATGCTTATCCAAGAAACTTTTTTCTTTTCATCATTCCAGGAAAATAACAGCAGTGAACATGCAAAAAGCTCTACGATTTATCCCAAATATATTTTGAATATTGGATGTCTGTAGTGTGCATGTCATGCACTTGAATCAAGAAGAATAAATTACACAAGTAAGACCTACAGGCACAAAACAAATATGACATCACTAAACAATGACTTCAATCATGAAATCAGAAACAACGTTTCACTGGTTTATAAATTATGAATCACAAAAATTTTTGCAAAATTGCCAAATAAAAGTTCCATACAAGGAATAAACATTGTTGCTACTTTAGTGAAGAGGTTAATAATAAGGTTCTTCAGAATCTTAAATACCACAAAATAATGCTTATATCACACACAAAAAAAAATCTCAATCTTACTGATCCATTAAAAATTATGCTCCATTTATTTCAATAATCTTTAGTGTGTTACTGAAACTAGCAAAATTTACTTATGGTTATATACATAAATATTATTATGCATCATATTAAATTACACCACTATTTTCTGTAAAATACAAAGTTTATTGTACTTATATCTATTTATACAGTAAATAAACCCTGTTCATATGATAAAAATTTACAAGCACTTTACACAGAATTTTTTTTTCTAGATAGCAGAAAAATCTTTTTCCTATCACACCACATACTAAGAAGGATCTCTAATTTTTAGTTAATACACAATAATTGTTGGTCACATTTCTGGAGTAACAATCTACAACAAGTAACATTAATATTTATTCTGCCAAGTTCTTATAGCATACAACCAAATCCATAAATAACTAGTTTTCACCTATCTTCTTTAAGTTGTTCCACTAGTTCTGGAATATTTTACTCTAAAACAGTTTGTGGTACTCTGATACAGTATCAATGGAATAACTTGACAAGTTTCTTTATGCATTAGTACTAAAGAAACTATACTGTGATGACCTATAAAGCTGACTTGCAATGAAATTTATATAATGCTCCATCTGAAATGTAAAACTAAAACATATGAGTGTCAAGAATGTGTACTACAAACAGTTTTGTTTTCTGTATTACTCCTCTATTTTATTACTTAAGTGATTTTCACTACATAAGACCTTTGTCAATATATGGATATTTGGAATGAAATAAAGTTAATGTACTAACTTCTACAAGTGCACTGCATTTAATTATTCCCAATTATACAAAATATGTGTTATTTAAGGGATATGTTTCATACAACATTTATGTCTTCAATGAAATATATACTGTGGTTAGGAATTTAACATTTGTATAAAAGATTGAAAAATATTACATTCCTAACATTAAGAGGTTATAACTTTAAAAAACAGACTGATCTGTCAGCATATAGTGTTTTATATTAAAATGTGAACTGTATTAACATTTAAGCATCACATATATTGCTTTATGAATTACCTTTCCACAGAAGAAAAAAACAAAAAAAACTGGAATGATAAAACTTTCAATATACTGATTTTACTTAAGAGTTAACCTACTTGAAATCCAGATAAAATGTTCTGTTTATTTGTCACAAATGTAAGTTAATTTATACTATTACTATTCTCTTTTTATAGCAAATATGTATTTACAAAAGTTAACATACTCCTAAACTGAAAATGTTTTTTCCAATAATAGTTACCTTTGCTGTCTCTAAGCATTGAGAGTGCTTGCTCCAATCTTTTATATCCCACTCAAATGTCTTAGGTAAATTCTAATTTGCAAATTTCTCTACCAAGTTCAATGCACCTTCTGTGCAGATACTATATATATATGCACCTCATTCAGATAATTTAATCACTTTTTCAGAACATAAAATGGGGTTTTAATTGGGAAGTAAAGAATCACACACTGAGAAGGTGAAGAGGCCAGTGCAGGCAGGATACATACAGAAAACATCTGTACAAAAGAGGAGTGTACCAAGATAAAAATGGCAGAAGAGTGGGGGAACTGCACTACATCCACAACAGGTATGCTCTTCACCTGGAACTTAGTCCTATATTAAAGGTGGAATAAAATAAGTAATCATCAGTACAGTCTAACCCCAATCAGACAGCCAAGGTTTTTTGACTAGAGGTCAGAATTAAGGGGTTGTGATACTTATATTGCATGTTGGTAGATTAGGCTATTGGACTACAATATTATATTATATACACGTACTTTGATTGTATCCCACACTGTAGCCATAAACTGATACAATGCACACCACCGTGATCGTAACAATAAAGTGAGCAATGCCTAAATAGATAAACTTTATCCACCTGAAGGAGTCAAAAAGGCAACACTCCAGGCTTGGAATGACAGGATCATGCGTGTCCAAATCAACCAAAAAACAAAACTCATCTAGTCTGGAGTAATGAATATTCATCCTCATCCCCAACCAAGTAGACAAGAAGTATTCTGCTTGCCCCTCGAATTATGGAGAGAACATGGAACCTGTATTCAACTAAAGACCTAGGATGAGACCATTTCACGTTCAGAATTGAGGAGAAACTGGACCACCTTTCACAAACAATATATAAAACCAACAATGATCAAATAGAAGGGCCACATATTCTCCAACCAGATATCTTCGTGTCAAATCTGAGCCAGAATTATGAGGACACCCAAAAAGAAGCTAGTGCCACTTTTACATCTGAGAAAAATATCAAGGGATCCTAGTAAGAGCACCCCCAACTTCAACTTTTTTTCAAGAGTAGAAGAACACACTCGACTTCTCAGTATGAAAAGCCTCTAGCCAACATCCCAGCAACTAGAAACTACAGGTACAGGTGGTAAGGAATCCTGACCTCCAATAGTAAGAGTGGAGGGGAATAAAATAGATGAATCTAGTTCCCTTTATATTTGAAAGCAAACTAATCATGATTTATTCAACCAGTAGATTGGCAGAAACAGGTAGGATCCCCTTTAGCTTTACCCATGATTGTTCACAAGTTGTGGGCCAAGATGAGGTAATACCATTAAGTAGATGCTCAGATAGTCTAACAGAACACCCCATCTCAACAAATACTGTTGCAAGGGGTAATATAGTGAAAGTGATTACTAGTACAAAACTGAGAAGGCATATCTGCCTGGGCAACACTCACCCAGTGTGCGATTTAGTGAAAAAATAAAGGAACCCTGGAAAGAGTATATGATTGAGGAAATTACCTCAGGTGAAGGTCTAACAGGTATGGCCAAAATATCTTTTGGGAGTAGTAAAAAATCTTCAGATAAGGAAACTGCCAGATAATAAGCTATGAAAGTATTAAGAATAGTCAAGATACCAGCTTGCACAATGTCTTCTACAGGGCTATTCAAATGGATGACTAATGAAATGAAGATATGAAAAATCCAGCAAGATGCAACATGCAAAAGATTCTTCTCCTGTAATGATAATCTATTATAGGCCATGTGAATCAACTTGTAAAACCATCTTGTGAGAGAAATGGAAAATAGAAGGATCTCAATGAACAATCAGTTCATAGTACCTTTAAATGAGTTTGAACAAGCCATGTAGCACTTGAAGGTCCTGACAAGACAAACAAGTTATTAGGATTGGAGTGGTAATAAAGCTAAGGGTTCTAAAGGAGGATGACACTGCATACAAAACAAATGTGGTAATTGAAAAGGTTGTTTGGGCCACAGAATATAAAAGGATTTTAACAGACCTGATAGCACTTGGAGTTGAAAAATCTTAAGATATTTAGTATACCTAAAAATAGTAGATGAGAATGATTTAAATAAAGCTACTGTAGGCAAAGCAAAACCCTTCTCAAATACCCAAGTTAGAAAACAGAATATGATACTTTTGGATGAAGAAGGTATAAATTCCTTTTGTAATACACTACTGATGATAAATATTGCAATTTTATTTGTTTCTATAAACAACTGTGGTTGGTCGATGAAGAGATTAAGTACAGAAAAACATTAGAATTTAAACCCTTATGTCAAACAAAGAACTTCCAAGTATGAAGACTGAGTTTCTGAAGATCTTGGTAAAGTTAGAAATGGCCAACATAGTTCAACCAAGAGAACCTGACAAGGAGAAGAATGAACCAATCAGAAGTTGGGGTAATAACCAAATCAAGGAAAAGGCATACAGATGTAAACCTGTCCCATCACAACTCAACACATCTATTGCAAATGATTCAGGACAAAACATCAGAAACCCAAACAACTGCAACTGAGAATTCCAATTAAAGTATCAATTACTGGAGATCCACATTAAGAGCAAATCCCTAAAAAAGCTTGTGAGGTAGCATCCATTCCATAAAAAGAATCAAGCTGGATGAAGACAAATGATCTGAAATTAAATTCATCACTACTGGAACATGATGTACAAAAAGTCTGATACAATGGGAATGAGCCCAGAAAAGAAGATCTAAGGTACAAACAAAAAGTTCTTAAGAATGTGTACCTCCTTGACAAGAAATCTGAGATACAACCATAGAATTATCAAAATGTATCATAACAATTTTCCCCCTCAAGAGAGACAGACTTTGAACCATTACTTGATATAATACAAGTTTGAGAACACTGATATAGAGGACAGACTCGTCAAGAACTCCTGACCTTGAAGATAAGCTACCCATCCCTGAAGAGATGCTTCTGTGAACAACTGTATCTTGGAACAAGGTCTGCCTGAACTGAAGACCTTCAAGAACACAGATGAACCCAATAATGGGAACCAACAAACATAGGAGCTGAAGGAGGGTGTTGAAAAACACTATAAGTTGATACTCTCAAATTAAAGCCAGAAAGATGAGAAGCCAATGATGATAAAGAATAATGCAAACAGGCAGTATCAGTTTGGGAGTTTAACATATCTCAAACTCCCTATAATTCCCTAAGGATGGCAAAAGGTAAACAAACCCTTTCTTATAAAGTAACTCCACCTAATAAATCCCAACAATAAGCCAGCTGGGAAACCAAAAAAAGAATGGAAAAAGACAACGTGACTGAGATAAATGTTTGTAAAATCCCAAACTTTTCCTCAAATTGCAAAGGAGAATGTTGATAAGCTACAGACAAAAGATGGATTGAAGATAAATACTTCAGGTGGTTATGAGAGTAATACATATCCAAGAAAACTGTGATCTGTTTAAAGTGATCACAGGTTCCAATCTAGACCCACACAGGTCCAAAAGAGGGTCTATCCATTGAGAATTTAAGTAAGCCTCCTCCTGGAAGTGATAAGCCAAAGTATGCTGATACAACAAACGAGTGTGTCAAGGCATAGTTATCCCATCATGTAACTGAGCAGCAAATCTCCCAACATGAATATAAGGTAAAGGAAAAAGAAAGTAGTCACTCGCTGTCCTTTCTGCCTACAAGAAAGGAGTAGAGCAAAATGCAACAAACCTCACAAACCCAAGTAACCAACTGAAGAAATGTGGCTGGAGATGGCTGATCAAAATAGTCCTCTGTTGAGGCTAACCTAGGTACAAAAAGAAACTGGAAATAGCAAGTTGAAATTCTCACCTGTCATTCCTGACTCATGCAAAAGCCACCTGAACCCCATCCCAGAGAGGCATCATCAGTCCATGTACATGTCTCCATCTTGCAACAAATCATAACATGGACAAATTCAACTGAAAATGACCCTTCCCCAAGCTGTTAACAAACACCAAATAGCAGAGGAAGGACAAGAAGTAGATGCTTGGTTGATCTCTGTAGTAGAAACATTAACTCAGGAAGTCATAACTGTTAGTTTGTTGTTGTTTTTTGGGGGGTAACTAATACATGAATAGCAATAAAAATATAACCACAGAAATATCAACTGCATTAAAAATCATAATGTAAATAGTAAATAATCACAATGCTTCTGTTGATAGAAACGTGCTAAATGCTTTGTCATGAAAAAAATTTTGCTTGTATGTTTAGAATTTCGCACAAAGCTACATGAGGGCTGTCTGAGCTAGCTGTCCCTAATTTAGTAGTGTAAAGCTAAAGAGAAGGCAATTGGTCATCACCACCCACTGCAAACTCTTTGGCTACTCTTTTAGCAAAGAATAGTGGGATTGACAACCCAATAAAGCCTCCACAGCTGAAAGGGCAAGCATGTTTGATGTAATGAGGTTCTGAACCCATGACCTGCAGATTGCAAGTCAAGTGCCCTACCTGCCTGGTCATGCCAAGCCTTGTGAAAAAGTGATTACAATATTGAAATGATGTGCTTACATACAGATCTAAACAGAGTGTGCACTGAAGTTGGTGGTGAACTATGCAACTAAGAAATTGCCTAAGGTATTTGAGCGTGGTACAAAAGACAAGACCAAATGTTCTCAATGTTCATATACACAAAGTGGAAACCATGAAGATTGAGAAATTGCTATAGTGTCAGCAAATTATAAGTGTATTTTGGAAATATTATACATCTATACATGTGCTTTACCAAAAAGTTTTGATGCCAACTGTTACCAGGATCAAGTCTGTAATTTTGTTAAACCATATGACTCAAAGTATTTTCACATCCATGCATAAATTTTAAAATTACCTTGACAGTGTCAACTTCCCCACTAATATCCAGCTCGGGTAACACAGGAGTATCCACAAGTAGCTTTTTTCTTAATCCAGAGTAACAGTATCTAAATAAATGGTACACATTTATAGTTTTTGTATGTTACTTCAAAGACATAGCCTGTAAGAAAGAAGTGCATGCCAAGCAGGTATTTTATCTATATCTAATCAGAAGTACTGGGTAATTACAGGAAAGTTCTATATTTAAATTATCATCATCTTAAAATATTTTAGTCATTTGGGAACACTGCAATTTTGGAAGATTTGACCAAAGTCTAGTCTATACTTTACTAACCCTTTCTCAAAAAGGTGGTGCATCACTGATATTCCCTGATTTTTTCTCCTTTTCACAAAGAAAAATACATAAATAGCATGAGAACCAGCCCAAACTTATTAAACAATATCTAGTTTCAACTTTAAGAAATTCATACAAGTTAGTTAAGCTTTTCTATTACTATCAAGCACAATTTTCAAAACTTTGTTGTAAGGTTCTTTTCTCTGAGAAAAAAATCAAAATACTTCCTTTCATCTTTCAATTTCAATGTTTTAGAGTTGATATGCATTATCATTTAATTGATTTTCATCAATATATTTCTTCAGCCAATTGTGACTATAAATCATAAAAAAACAAACACCACATAAACCAACAAAGACTTATGTGACATAAGATTCAAACTTTCAAAATGATGTCTGGTCAAGTCAGAAAACAATATTTTTCTTAACAGTATCCTTGGGTTTAAATCAATTTGTATGTAATAAATACACTTTATTCTCAATACCTTACAGGTTCTTTTACTTATGTGCATTGTGTGAATACATTAAGTTTCACAATAATATTCAGTTATTTACTGAAGATACGAGTCATGGGAATATTCCACTATTGCTACTATACTCACTAACCCTAATAAGGCTTACCTGATGTCTTGTCAAAGAAGAAAATTTCCATGACTTTCAAACAAATATAACTACCATAAAATGATTTCAGGAATGAAAAGAACACCTAAAGCAACTAAAAAAAACTCCTAAATCTCTGGTTGGTTCCCCAGTCTTCTAAACTGGAGACTAAATCCCATTATTGTTCTCTATAGGAGCCACATTTACTCATTTTCTTGTAAAATCATAACTTTTCACATCATTCCTTTTACTTTACATCAATGTAAATTGTTTTTAATCTACTTTATATCAAATGGTATTTGCTAAGCTGTTCTTCATTAGTAGTTCTTTCCACCCTTTTACGATCTCATAACAGGTGATATGAAGTCTGTAATAATAAATCTTGAAACAAAGAAAGATGATAATCATAGAAACAAGATTTCATTAACTGTATTCCCAAGGGAGGATAGGTTTTGTGCTTGCTAAGAAGCTATGTTTAGAATTGACATTAAAAATCAATAAGGCTCCTCAACACAGTGTAGTGCCAATGTTAATTGTTTTCCTGGGCTCCTTGGCAAGGGACACTTTACTGTCACTAGAAGACTACTTGGGATCCATGTTAGAAAATCAATGTGCTCAGGTAATGGTGCACAAACACAATGTTTACATCACACTCTGCCCAGTAAATTAGTTTGACAACACTGGTGTACTCCAGTAGTGGAACACATGAATATTGTTTCACACTCACACTGATAGTACACTACTGTACAGTAAGTAGTTAACACTAAACCCTCTAGTAATGAAACAAGGCAACTACTAGGCTACTACTAACAAGTAGTAACTAGTAAAAACTACACCTGAAAAAGTAGTTTATGACATTCAAATGCTCTAGTGGTGAAATAAGAAATTGCTTTTGAATGATACAGAGCTAACCAATGTATAACAGCAACCCAGAGTTAATATAAAAAACTAAAAATGTGGCATGTTAAAAATGAAGAACCCATTATCCAAAACTGTAATGCCAGTAAAAGAACAATTTTTAAAACAGAAAATTAAATAACCGTTTTAATACAAAGAAAAATGATGAAGATTAATACAAAGGCTGTACTTAACTAAAAACAATAAAAGTTTTACTGTTAATTTTTAATTAATTAATTCCTTAAATCTCCAAATTATACATATACATAAATTTGTTTTAAAATATTGCATTCCAATGTATTGCATTGTAACCTAAGAATATAGTTTTAGCTCTCTTGCCATAGACTCAGTTCAATCAGTTAAGCTTGTGCGCCAAAATGAACCTTAATAGTTTTCTATATTAGAATTACTGTGTTTTATGTATCTCGATGAAATTTGGCAAGCTTTCAGTAATCATCAACTAATCTATAGACACAAAATCTGAATTTTAATAAAGTATTTTCTCCACAAATATATAGAGTCAAGGAAATTGAATGATTACTCTGAGTGCACAAAGTGTTTTTTAGCCCTTAAACGACAGCCATCATCCATTGATGCTACCTACAAAATTCCTACTGTTTAAGGGTTATTGTTGAGATCAAAAATACTTTTCTCCATCTGAAAAATCACAAATTTCAATTGCACAATCTCCAAAATATCCTAAATAAATTCCAAATTTTTTTCAGTAAAACTATATTTATCAATTATTTTGTATACCTTAACTAAAATGTAGTTCAACAATTTGACCAGCCTTATAACTATCATAAAATAATATCAAATAAATTTAAATTACTATTGTTTTCTTTCTACAATGACATCAAATTGTAACACAAAACTAGATTTGTCTATCCTAAATAATAAAAAATGCACAACTGTATACACCTATTTATACTTCAAGTTTATTGTTTATTACCCTGTGAACTGTCTAAATAATATTTGCACTATACAAGTTCTATATCACTTGGCAAACATGAAAATCGCATTACTATGAAATACGTAGCAAACCTTACAAAAACAGTATTATTATTATTATCCTTTCTTTTTTACATGAGATTAGATTAGGAAAAATTGACTTAATTTTTTTAATTTTTGGTAGTTTTATAAATAATAAATAAACAATACAAATAAAAAAAATTAGATATCTAGGTCTTCTTTTTGCTGTTGACTGCTGACAACACTTTAACTCTACTGCAAAACATAAAAACATGCAAAAAAGCATATAATGTCCCATAAGTATCACAGTTTTTTTAACTACGCTTGTTGATTAGTGGAAATTGGCAGCAAAACAAACAATTCTCCATACAGAAAACAACGTAATATAAAAGTCACTTCATAGCTTCAAATCTTGTCTTTCTTTCAAAAACTACTAAACATTTCTGAAAGAGAAGATGTGGGTCTTGCAAGAGGGGTCTAATTTCTGAAAGAGAAGATGTGGGTCTTGCAAGAGGGGTCTAATTTCTGAAAGAGAAGATGTGGTGGGTCTTGCAAGAGGGGTCTAATTTCTGAAAGAGAAGATGTGGGTCTTGCAAGAGGGGTCTAATTTCAGAAAGAGAAGATGTGGGTCTTGCAAGAGGGGTCTAATTTCCTAGTTTAAGGCTCTGTACGCAAATAAGAGTGAAAGCTATAAAAAAATTATTTTGCCAGAGTGATGAATGCATTATATGGAGTAACTTACATTAAACTTCCCACTACTGAATTTGGAGGTAAATAAATTAGAGAGAAGGGCATAACTTGAGAACAAATTAATAATTATCCTACTAAGAAATTCAGGATTTTTTCAAATATTGTCTGATAAAATTAAGAACCAAACTTGTGTAATATTAAAAATTGGATTATTAGCTATATTTTTATGCCATGATAAGAAAATCATTTAATTATATTTTGAATCTTAACTCACCAAGACCTTGTGAAATGTGCAGAAAAATATGGATGTAGCAAAAATGTTAACTACTATTTGTGTACTGCTCCATGTTCTTAAAATGGACATTTTAAAATCATATTGAAACATTATTATAATAATACACTCCTAATTTAATAACTTGACATATTGGTCAATTAAACAAGTTCCTTCATATTGGAGCTATTTGAAAATGAGCAAAGAAACCCCTGGTTACTAATTCAGCAAATTTTTATTATGTTTCCTTTACTTCTTTCCAGACCAGAGAGATATCACTGATATCCCATTCTTTTCTGAATGAAACTTAGTACATTTTTTTTCTAAATAGTGTTAAGTTGAAGTATGGATTGTTCATAAAAAACTTGACTTTGTATATGTTTCATTTTTTACAACTTCTGAAATGTTAGAAATTTATTGTCAAAAACTGTCTTAACCATTTTAAAAAATTTATTTAACTACAATTTTGTAAATTTAGGTCAATAAGTTTTGGAACCAAAGTGTAAATTATAATTCAAATTTAAAGTTATATATGGATTAATTTCTTAATTTAAAAGTGAATTTCAAAAGAACATGCCTGAATACAGATTTTAGTGAGTCATGTGGTATGTTGAAAATAAAACTGTTTAAAATTAGATGTTTATGATGTTAAAATACTAAGTCTACACTTTCATAAATATTAGGAACTCAAATTACTAATATCAACAAGCTAGAATATAAAATAAGAACCTCACATTTTTTTTATTTTGTTGAGATATGGCTTATGTGCAGAATGAAACATTGTGGTTCCATTCAGTGTAGTTATTCATGATTTTTTGATTATTAAACTGCATATAAAACCTACAAAATTTGTTTGAAATTTTAAAAGGCTAAAATCCTATGTAGATAAGCAACCAAGTTCAAAGGTCGTAGTGAAAAAGAGATAATTGTTTGCTTTACTTTAAGGTTAATTGTTCTATACTTCATGAAAAATAAGTTTAATAATTTATTTCTAATAATCCATATGCTTAAATAATGTATAATAATTGAAATGCAACTGTATAATACAAAATACTAGTCTCCTAAAACACAGTCAAGACAGGTAAAACTAAAGGTCAGTCTTATACTATTGGAGAAGTAACATGAGTGCATGTGTACCATGTCAATGCAGGTTACATAATGTTAGCTAAGCATGACTGGAAGGTCAGTATAAGAATAAATAATAAATATATAAAAAAACAAATAATGTTACAAGACTTAAGCTACTTTGGCTAAACATTTGTATTTTTGTGTTATAATGTGTAGTCATTCCAGCATAAAAAAAGCATAATTTCTATACATTTCCTACTTTTTCGTCAAGATTATGAGCTAAGTGAAGTGACAGACCCCACATAGAGTATAAAAAATAAAATATAAAGTCTTACTCAAAACAAATGTTTGAATTTGTATTTAGGAGGTTTGATAGATTACACAAATGAAATTGTAGATATCTGGGATGAAGAATAGTTTTTAATCATAACATGAAATCACTTTGTACTCAGACTAGTAACAAAACAGACTATTTTCACAAACAAATCTTTTGCAAAAATATTTCAGAAAAAATGTAATTTTCTGTATACAAAAAACTTGTAATCTTCACTAAAAGTATACCAAATTTTGTGATGATACAAATGCTGTTTGAAATGTTATACTCCAAATATGTTGATGAGCTTGCATATATTACACTGAGCCCATAGAGAAAAGGTTAATAGTTCTCTCTTTATATTTAGGTATCAATTACCTTTAACCAATAGAAAGTCAAGGTTTCCATCTATCAAATGACATACTGTATTACATAATGTTCTGAATTGCCAGGCATAAATTTCACTTATAATACAACTTTGGTTCCCACAAGAATTAGAACACCAAGCTTGGATGGATTTATAACAGCTCTTTTCCCATAATTAGAAAGCAAGAAAAATTGTAAGGTTTTCGCTTGTTAGTTGTCTGTGTTCATTTGTGCATTATTTAATTACATAAAAATGATTTAATGCAGTAATACCATTTAGCACAAAAAGTAGGTTAAGTGTCAGACAGTTGACAGCAAAAACTAGACAACTCAAGTTAGTACTTTATTTGTTGTTTTTCATATTCATTCTTATAAAAGTATCTAAAATGTAAAAATAGAAATTGTTCTATGTACATTAAGATTAGTTAAAGTAAACAATAATATTATAAAAACGTTTCACACGACAAGCACGCAAACAGCTTGTAGTAGCTTGTAGGTAATGTAATTTGATAGTGGAATACAAACTGCACATGCACTCAGTTGGCATGAACTGTGGTTAGATATGGTTTAAAGAGCAATCAAAGGACAATCAAACAAAAAATTTAATGATAAATAGATGTATAGTATTATGAGCTTAAAGCTACTTAGGATAAACAAACATACTTTCATGTTACAAGATAGTCATTTTAGAGAAAAAAAGATTTTGTGTGTGTGTATGGTTTCAAATCCAGTCAAATTGATTGATCCTATTTAAAGACAGAGTAGTAAAAAGAACAGGTAAAATATGGTTTTACCAAAAAAAATAAATTGAGCTACTTACAGATTATTGTGATTACACAAAGGTAATTTGAGACTTTTGAGGGGAGGAAAGTATTTTTAACCTTAACTTGAAATTTAGTTTACACAAAGACTCACTCAAAACAAATATTCAATATACTCATAAAAAAATTTATTTCATTAAAAATATACAATTTTTTGTATGTGAAAGATTTATAATGTTATCTGAAAAACTGCCAAATTTTGTAAAGATATACAAATTATATTGAAAATTAGAAGTACTAAATCTATAAAGGCTTCAAACAAGTACAAAAAGTCACATGGTCTGTTAAATTGACTAAGCCCATGTTGAGTGTGTTAAAGGTAAATCTTGTTTATATGGTCTTCAAAAACTCCACATGGTTGAAGTATATGGTTATGGAAGGGTTATAACTCTGTTAGTAATTTTTCTGGTAAAGCACTTTCTTCTTTGAGGTATTTAAGTATTTTTATGGCTTCTTTGATCCTCTTGGTTGTATTTTTGTTTAATGTAGCATAAATGAAAAAAATTTCAGCATAAACTATAAAATATCCTATTTTTACCTTGATAATTTTTGGTTAAGACTGAAATACCTTTCCCTTTATTTCTTTATTGGTTAAATTATCATTAGTCCTGAGCTCTTTTCTGTTATCTTTTTATTGACGAGTTTTTACATGTAGCTACAATGGTATTGATCTGAAATCTTATATCATTTTCTGTGGTAACTGTTCACTGACACATTTATTTTAATATGTCTGTAGAACAATGTTGTTGCTTTTAAATGCTAGTAGCATTGGTAACTTACATTTAAAACACATCTGAGAAAGGATTTAATTCCTCTAACTTTGTTTGACAAAGTGGATTTAAGCCAGATTTGGAAGTGTGGGCCTCTTATTTTTTCAATTATCAATAAATGTTTTTTTTTTCATTAGTATCAGGTGATGATGTTCTTTTGATGATTTGCATTTGTGACATCTTACAAAAAGGTTTTAAAGAAATGGTGTTGACTACTCACTGTTTTGAGAATACTTCATAAACAGGTTGTCAGTCAGAAGTTAATAATAGTCAGAGAAAAAAACGGCCTCCACGCTTTATATAATTAAAAGAGAACTTTTATTTTAACCAATATTTCACCTCTCTGTCATTTTCAGGGCTAGTAAATAAAACTGTTTAATATGCAACATTAATTCAATTTCTTGTAAATTATACGTAAAACTAACAATTCACATAAGAATAAGCTTTGGCAACATAAGTAATTGGCAATAGGTTTGAAAAACATTAGTATACTCACCAAGTGGTAAATCATTATACATACATATACATATCTTCACACAGATGCACACACACAGACTTTGTTCAGATTATGCAACTGCTAGATAACAAAAAGATAGAGTCAAGTGCTAAACAAGTTAATAAGATCTTACAATTATTCTATTTTGAATTTATATATAATACATACAAAATCATAAAGAATTTCTACCTCGAGTTTCCTCGAGTTCCAAGTCGACGAGGTTTAACAGATGGTAAAACATGTTTCATCACTTTTCCAAAATCTGCTGCACATAATGCTTCAATCTTATTAGCTTCACAAAATACTCTGAAAAACAGAAAGGTTTTTAATACACAAAAATAATTTATATTTTGTAACTTAAACACTGGTTTCAGAAACTGCCATCAAATATTTTTAATATTTATCAGCACATACAATTAAAAACATACATACACTTGAAAGTTAGTTGTATTATTTTTTACTATTATTTCCAGTGACTAGACATATTACTTACTTGTTTAAGAAAGTATTTTGTTAAATTTTAATCTCATTTAATATTCATAGATATAAAAAATTTAGATATATATTGTATGCTTTAAGTCTGTTTCTACAAAACTTAAATTATAGTTCAAGAAAAATATGTCCCATTAAACCTTTTGCAATGATCACATTAATCTACATGTCTGAGTTATTTTCAAAATATAAATGGCTTTTGTTTATTTTATACAAATTAGTATAGCATAAAATCATTGCTAATAGTCCATAGTTTGATATGTTTTATTTTTTTTAGTTTTATAATGCAATATTCAAAAAATATCCTAAATTTCCCCTAATGAGAGAACTGTGACATTTTCTCCAGGAATCTTCTATTTTATTCACCACACTTCCAACATGTACAAAGTTTAACAAATTACTCATTGTAAAATCATCATTGCTCTGACAAACTATAATTTTTACAGCCTTCAATTCCATTTGGTCATAGAGGTATCAAACAAAAAATCAGTCCCCTCTTGCCATACTCACCTATTACATTTTCTCTTACAGGATTTGTTAAAATTTCATTTTTACATTTAATTCTACAATATATATATAATCAATAGACGGTCAAAGCTGTCATCTATCAAATGATGTACTAAACTGTGTTCTCAACAGAGAATTGTCAAGTTCTCAGTTAGTACAAGCTTTATTCCCACAGGAAAGATCACAACTAGCTTGGATGAATTTGCAACAGCTTTTGTTTCATAGTTAGAAAGCCAGAAATATTGTGACAGTTAAGAGGAATTTCTGTTTTTTGCATGTTATTATTCTCTGTTCTTTGGTGCATTATTTAACTAAATAAAAAGTTAGTGCATTACTACCATTAGTATAAAAAAAAGTATGTGGTTAGGTTAAGTGTCATTTACACAACAAAAATATAACCTGGGTAAGTACTTTAGTGTTTGTTTTTCATATTGATTCTTTGTTTACACTTATAAAAGTAAATAGACTATGAAACTGAAGGTCTCTTTAGTTAAGATTACATCAAGTAAAATAAACAATAATAATAATAAAATGTTTCATGAGGTATACATCTGTGGATAATGTAACTCAGTAACATAATATGAGTTCCACATGCCTCAAGTAATTTACAACTTAAAGACATAAATAGTAGCAGCAGAAATTAGTTCTTCAAAAAGCAATCACAAAGCAATAAAACAATACAAAGTACATATAAATGTATATATTTGAGATTTTTGCAATAAAGAATAGTTTCTTTTAATCACAACATGAAAATCACTTTGCACTTCAACTGGTAGCAAAACAAACTCAATATACAAAAATTATAATTATCTAGTAAAAATACTTCATTAAAAGTTATAGTATAAATACTTAATGTGTGCAAATGTGTGTATACACTAGTGAATTTTATACCAAACTCATCATGAAAGGGTTAAACACAGCTGAAAGCTTAACTGATAAATTACATATCCAGACCACAAACATAAATAAATAAACCTTGAACTTGGAACACATTCAATTTGTGTTTCACATGTTTTGGTGTGAAGAGGACTGGGGTGGCTAAGTGTCACTGATATGTCTTGATTCTTTCCTTTTCATAGTAGAAATACTTAAATAAATTGCATGAAATTTAGAAAACTAATTAAGCAATATCTAGTTTTGACTTTAAAAAATGTATACAATTTGATTCAGTTTTTTTCTATTTCTTTAGGTTACACAATTTACATATATCAACTATTCTTTCTTCTCAATAAATTATATTCTTTTATTTATGCTCATAGAGGAAATATGATAAATTTAACAATAACACTTATTGTTCAAATGCAGAAAGCTGGAAATGTATTAGAAACCAATAGGCCTAAAACTTGTAATAGAAATTGTGTTAAATTTTTTATCACTTTCTTTTCATGTAGGAGATTAGAGATAGATCTGAAAAACTAGTTTTATATGCCTCTGATTTTGAATAGGCAATGGACAAACTCAGAGGAATGTGAAAAAATCTAACATAATTTTTATCAAAGATCTCAAATCTGTTGATTAACAAAATTCAACAGACAAAAATATGATCACACTTATAACACCAGAATATTTTGCAGTTGCCAATCATACTTTCTAAACCTAATAAAGTTTATCTGACATTTGTCAGAGAAAAAAAATCATAGCTTTGAAATAAATATACTTTAACACAAAAATATTTTTGGAATGGAAAAAACATCTAAAGAAACCATGACAAATTCCAAGGCCTATGCTCTTTTTCCCTGTGTCTTCTAAACTACCCTCTATATTCCACTGTTGTTCTCTGCATGATATATGATTTATAACTCTCCCACAAAATGATAAATATATTTCACACCACTTTATTCATTCTACACTGATGTAAATAGTTAGTAATCTCTTCTATTCATCAGTATTTACATTTTATCTACAGCTATTTTAAAAGCTGATTTTCCTTAGTAGCTGCTCAATTCCCTGTTTTTAATCCATAAAATAAAGTGGACTGACAGACTGTTCTATCAAAATTCAGAGAAAGAAAATTAAAATCACTTGAGAAACAAAACAACAACTATACTTTCAATGAATGATAGTTTCTTTGCAAATATAAACCTAAGCTTTGAAATACTACTCACAAATGTAAGTTTCAATGGTTTTTTTTCATTTTCTTTGCAAGTTATATTAAATAGACATTGAAAAATAACAAAATATTGTCTCTATATTTATTCCAAGTGGAAATAATTGAAATTGGGACAGAATTGTTAATTTTACTTAAATTTAATATGCAGGAATGAACTTGACACTTAAAAAGGTGCTTAACTACCCAAAAAGGTTTAAGAAAACATTAAAACTATTATCAACATCAAGCACCAAGTCACTGATGTATTAACCATAGGTTATTAACTTACTTACATAGCTTTTGAGACATTTTATCTAATTATTAGAAATATAAAAACAGTCATCAAAAGCTTCTGACCTCAGTTATCATATACTATAAAACTAGCAAAAACCAGAAGTTCCAATAATATGTGATGTCATTCTTGATTAAAAGAAACCCACTTGAAATAAAAATGCATCTCAAAATGGCTGGTGTGGGTATTAACACTTTTAGTGATACATAGAAATTACTCAGTCAAAAATTATCAGATTTTAGAGACTTGGTGGACATATGCAGAATATTCTTCCTCATTGTCTTGTTAAAATGGTCTGTGTCCATTGATAATGATGAACATATGAACACATTTTCATATTTTGTAGTTATGAAAATGATCAATACTGTGTGGCAGAGGTATGCACTTAGCTGAGTGCCCCTCTAGTTGTCTGTGAATTTATAAAGATTTCATAAGATCAGTCGAAGAGAAAGAAGATTTACATGCTAAGAATAAGGACAATTTTTTTCATCTTATAGCTTTCGTATTTCACTTCCATAATCCTTAAAACCCTACTTAAAAAAAAATGTGTCAAATCCAAACTTTAAACAATGATTCTACAAATGTGGATAACATAGCTTTCAAAAATATCTAGACAAAAACATATTACTTCAAACTCAACTACTTTTGTATTTTAGGTTGGTTTGAATTTTGCACAAAGTTACACGAGGGCTATCTGCACTAGCCATTCCTAATTTACCAGTCTAAGACCCGAGGGGAGGCAGCTGGTCATCACCACCCACTGCCAACTCTTGGGCTAATCTTTTACCAACAAATAGTGGGATTGACTTTAAAATTATAACACCCCACAGATGAAATGGTGGGCATGTTTGATGTGACAGAGATTTGAACCCCCTATCCTCAGATTATGAGTCGAGCACCGTAACTACCTCACCATGCTGGGCCTCTATGCATTTTAATTGTAATTGTAGATAATTTACATAGAATGGGCAGTGGAAGCCCATAAAATATACAATTAACAAACACTGCAGGTGATTTTCATCATCTTCAATCTTTATGTTGAAAAACTAGATGTATCAAAAAGTAGTAG
The DNA here is from genome assembly GCF_004210375.1 of Tachypleus tridentatus. NCBI lineage: Eukaryota > Metazoa > Arthropoda > Merostomata > Xiphosura > Limulidae > Tachypleus > Tachypleus tridentatus. The sequence goes on along the minus strand of NC_134837.1, from coordinate 237,877,335 downwards.
TTCGGAGTAGTTAATTCTACACATTACGTAAAATTACAAATACCATACAAAATATTCTGAATATTTGTGATATTTTTTGGAGGAAAATATTCCATTGCTGTAAAATTAATGAACAAAGTATAACAATAAAACAAGGTTTTTAATCAATGTTTATTTCTTTTGCATCAAAGGAAAGAATAATGTAAATTTTACCAAGCATATCCAATGAAATATAATGTTATGTAATTTTATGGAGAAAGAGAGAAAAAATATCACAACAAAATGCAAATAATAAACATGATACCTGAATATATAAAATAATGAATCTGATTTACAAGATTTAGAAAATATAAATGAAACACAACAAGTAGATACAACCCAAATGTACGATTTAACTACATTACTTACAACTATATGAATTGATGGCTTAGTAATGGTAAGAAATTAACTAATAAATCCATTTATAGGCAAAAACAGAAAAAATATATTTTTACTGCTAATAATAATAGTAACAGGTAAATTTGAAAATAGGAAAGAAAGAAGCAGAATACCTACACTCAATAATACCTATATTTCGAATCTTCATTTATGCAGCCTTCACAACAGAAGGAAGGTTGCCACTGATCTTGAGCACAAAATAAAAACTATAAAAAATGTACACATCCACAGTGTCAAGAAGACTAAATGAAAACAGAATACTTTCTCATGTAGTAGTAAGAAAAAACTTTACTTCAATCTTGAAATATTGTCAAGAGACTAAATGGATCTATTAGTTAATTTATAGGTAAAAACAGAAAAAATATATTTTTACTGCTATTAATACCAAAAACATATTCAGTATTTGTATATGGTACTAAGCAAAACTGCTAGGATGAGATAGTACTTTGTCATTCTTCCCATTTTATGGGGTTATTTCTCCCATGCCATTACAGAATGTAAATTTCAAAACTATAGTAATGCTTCACTGATTCATGTTGACAATTGAATGAGTCAGGGTAAAAATACTTACTCATTAAAAATCCTATATACAAATATTTCACTTCTGGACACAGTACAGAGGTTCTGCTTAAATGATCATACTGAATCAAATTTAGGGTCTGAAATAATTGTCATGATACCACATTTAGTGTCTTAACTATACAGAAAGAAGCTAGCATGTGGTAATGGTATATGCTAGAAGAAATAAATTTAATAGCAATCCACAAATAAACCTTGAGAAAAACAGTGTTTAACACTATACAAAGTTTTGTTGTCATGCCATGGCCCAAAATGAGTAGAGAATTGTTAACAGAGCAAAGAGTCTGCACAAAAGCTTCACATGATGCTTGTCAGACTCTCCAACAAACTGCTGCAGACTTGATGCTCCCCAAACACTGTAAAGTACACCTTAGATCATAAGACACGTTTAGAGAAGCTGTTGACACAGACACTTGCACAACAGTACATGAGCTTGCAGAAAAACAAGACACAAGAAAATCAAGCATTGCCAACCAACTGAGCACAACTGGAAAAATGAAAATTTTGGATAAGTGGGTTCCACATGACCTGACTGGAGATCAACAAAATTGGCATTATAAGACTTGCTCTATGCTGCTATTGCAGAAGTGAAATAATTAATTTCTTGAAGAGATAGTGATGTGATGAAAATTGGATTCTGTGTGACAATTGGAAATGATCTGCACAATGGCTCAATCCCAAATCAACCCAAAAGTATTTTCCATAGCCCAAGTTTCACCAAAGAAAGGCCATGGGGATTGTATGGTGGACTGCAGCCAGCATCATTCACTACAATTTTTTGAATCCAAGTGAAACAATCATAGCAGACAAATACTGTCAAGAACTGACCAAAATGCACTGAAAGATGTGCAAGAAACAACCAGCTCTGCTCAATTAAGGGAGCCCTATTCTTCTTCACAACAATGCTCGTCCCCACGTATCAAGGATGATGCTCCAAAAATTAGACAAATTGGGAATTGAGGTTCTGCCTCATCCACCGTATTCGCAGAACTTTCTCCTGCAAATTTTCATTTTTTTAAGCACTTTGAAACTTTTTGAACAATAAACACTTTCAAAAACAGCAGCTGCAGAATAAGCTTTCAAAAAGTTCATTGACTATAGTAACTCTGATTTCTACAGCAGGGACATAAACAGCATCATTACACATTGGAAAAAGCGTGCTGAAGCAAACAGTGCTTACTTTGATTAAAGCATGTTAACAACACTGGTTTATACTTTTACAAACTTCACAGTTCAAAAACAACATTTATTTCTGGACAACCTAACACTTTCCATTATTCTTTGAAAGTAGCCTGAAATCTAATTTTTTGACTTTGTCCCAACATTTTTGCCCAGTACTGTATGTAATAAGTTTGATAAGCACATTTATAAAAAAATGCAATAGGTATACTGACCAATTCTAATTATTTAAGCTGGGTTGCTAATTTATATCATTATTAATAAAATATATTTATAATTTTCCAAGTCTGGAATTATTTTTCTGAACATATAGATATAATTAGTATTAATAATCCAGTAACAAGTAATCATTCTAGTATCATTTATTCCACAGTTCTGCAGATCTATAACACCTCTATATCAGATACTGAAACACATTACAGTGGAGCGCCATTAAGCCGCGGTATTTGGGGGGTCAACCTGCTCAACCGCGGCTTAAACCTTTGTGACTGAAAAGCCGAAGTCGCCAACAGCTCCGCCGAGGAGCCTCATCCGGGCCATTGCGTGATCATTATATCGGATTATCAAATTAAAAATAATACTTTAATTATTTATCACTTTTTTTCACGGATTTACTGCGGATTAACTTTAATGTATGAAGAGGTGTGATTCGGTAACAATGGCAGCCTCCATAAAGCTGACATAGAGAGCGGATAAGGTAGATTAATGATCGATTTCTATAGTAATATATTTTATGTATTTCCCAAATTAAAGCAAATCCTTTTTTAATATCCCCTTGAAGTTATAAAGCCAGAATTAAATTCGTAAGCTGCGTTTTTACACGTTCTTAAATTAAGGGTAAGCCGCGATAATCCTCGCTCACAAGACTTGCTACAGCGGCTTAAGAGATTTCGAGGTTTACTGGTCCGCAACTTAATGGCGCGCTCCACTGTATTTAGCTTTAGATTTTATGACAATTAATAATTTATAGCAATATTTATGATGGAGAAATGATTTTACATTTCAAATATTTGGACTTCCTTCTCGAAATAGTACAGTACCAAGAAAACCAACAGATGCCATACAGAGTATTACACATTCAAAGCTTCTTATGTATTCTAAAAAATTTATGCCAATGTATATTTGTTAACATCTAATATTAATATATTAGCATATAAACTGGTTTTTAATGACACATGTATCAAAAGTTATGGTGTGCAAATATGTAGATGAACTCATGTATATTATACAAAGCTCACTGTGAAAGAATTAAACCACAAACCCCATTTTGACCTCATGCTGTTACGTTGTCGAGTCAAAAATTTAATCTATAGAATCAATATACAAATATCTAAAAGATAAAATATCAGAAATGGTGCTTGTGCTTTAGTGGTTAGAGCCTGAGGCAAACAAATACAACACTTATGAGATCACAAATAACACTATGTAAGATAAATTTTGTTCTTGGATAGCATGTGTTATTTCTTCATTGCTTATGTTGTAAAAGTACAGAAAATGATCATTATTCCCTTCAAACTTTGCTTTAGTGACCTTGATGATGAAATTTAGAAAATAACCTATTTTATATGTAAAAAACAGGTAAATTTGCACATTTTCATTTACATAAGGTCTGAATAAAAGAACATATGAATCAAGATTTACAGAATGAACAGAAATGTTTAGAAGTGAGTAGTTTTACGAGATTTGTGACTGTAATGTAAATCACTTTCCCATATCAGCCCCCAAATATAGACTCCCATCATGTTTTCGGTATATGCTCCTTGGTCACAAAAGCAATGTTTAAAGAGAGAAATAGGTATTTTCCATTTACTTTAGGCATAAGCAATTGGGAAATAACACTTTCTACCCAGGAACAAAAAAAAGTAAAAATTTGTTACATAGTGTAATCAGTGGAAAACAATAAAATTATAGTTACTTCTGCAATTCCCATTAGATTATTTGAAATACAGCACCACTTAATGTAAAATTTGTTGAGAAATAAAGAAAGTCCCTAGTGGGTGTACAAGTGTTACATGTTTATCTGCTATTTGTAGCTCCCCTTTTTCACAAGATTTTCTTTTCTTTTTTTTAAAAGGAAGCATTACACATCCTTCAAATTTATTATAATGACCTTGTTTCAGCATTTAATGGTGAACTTGTAGTTGAAGATCGTGTAAACATTCATTTAGTATTTTATTATACATACCTTGTAAACTTTTAATTCTTTTGTAAAGATGATCCTTACAAACACAAAAAAGAGCTTGCATATCTATGTAAGTTCCAGTTGGTACTTTATTTAATTATTCTAACTTCAGTTCTAATTTAGCTCTTTTCAAAGATAGTTGGCAATACTGACCAGCAACATGTTTAAACAAATTCAGAAAATTGTATCAATTATAAAAATTTCTTTATTATTATTATTTTTTTAAACAATTTTTCATTGTCTTTCCAGGGGTTAGTTATGCAAAGGCAAACAATCCTAGCTACTTTTAGATTGTGCTTTAGATTGATAAATATGTCTTTGGCAATGGATACAGCAAACATAGTATGGTTGGTATACTGTTATTATATCTAAGGTACTAAATACAAATTGTAATGTTAAAGACATAATAGGCCTAACACTAATGTCATTTTTTTTTTCAGTCCATGTTACTTGCATAAAAATCAGACAGAGAAAAGAAACAATAACACTGTGATATAGACAATAGTGTGGGAAATTACAATGAATCTTGAGTTTTATGGTATATGCTAAAGAAGGACCTAAAGAGCAGTATGGATAAATCATTGACCAGATTTAATCTCAGCTTATATGCCTCACCTGTTTCAAAAATGCATATGTGAATACTCAATCAAACCCACAGTGTTTCATATCTATACCACCGTTAATTGTCTACAACCAGATGTGGAAAGTTGGTTGCTGAGAAAGAAAGAAAAGTGAAAAAAAAAATAAACAGAATGAGAACAGAAAGTTAATAATGGACCATCAGAGGTGATAAGCAAAGCATGTCCACTGAAATACAAGTAGACATTGCAGCTCTCCAACTGGCTAACAATTATAACTAACACAACTTAAGTAAATTATTAATTTTAAAATTCTCACATTTTTACCTCTTAACAAAATAAGTAAATGAAAGAGCCAGAATGTGCTTCTGAATTTAGTACTTTTATTTGAACTATTCTAAATTTTTCTAGGACTACCCAAAAGATGTTTTTTAATTAATATATTTCTTTGTTTTATTTATTTGTCCCAGATAAACCACTAATCTAGATGAAATCATATTCACCCCTGGTAAATCTTTTTTTTTTGTGTTATAGAAGAAAAAAACCTTTTTGGAAGAATTCATAACAACAGCAGCAGCATTGTTCTATTTTAAGAAAATGGTACACAAGCCTTAGTTTAATGCTTGTCCTACACAATGTAAGTAGGAAATGCATGAGGAATGCACGTTTTATGACATATTTTGTACCAGATTGTGTCTATAGAAAGCAGTAAACAAACCTGTATTCTTCCTAGTGTAGCTTTGCACAAAAATCAAAAATAAGCAATCACACATTGATAAGCCTACTGCACAAACAAAACTAAACAAGAGTTTGTTTACAAACTCTGCTTTATTGGAAAAAACAAACAAACCACAAACTATACACAGTTAATCTTCATGACTAATACTATAATACATTCACCAACTGACTAGGTAGATAATTTGTATTATCTTTCTAACCTAACTTTATACTGTCAGCCTTACTTTGCCAACAAGACTTACTTTGCTTAATGCTTGTCCTATACAATGTAAGTAGGAAATGCATAAGGAATGCAAGTTTTGTGATATATTTTGTACCAGATTGTGTGTATACAAAGCAGTAAACAAACCTGTATTCTTCATACACTTCTTGCTTTGGTAAAGAAACATCTGGATCCTCCTCAAGATGAGTTTTAATCCAAGTGAAAGTCTGTGCAACTTCAACTTCTGCTTTCTTACCAAGTGGATTTCCAGGGTTTTTTCTTCAAAGAAAAGAAAAATAATTAAGAGTTAGTATATCTAAAAATAAAAGCATTCATGAAAGAAAAAAAAGCATTTCAAAGGATTTTCCATTGTACCAGCAATAAATACACCTAAAATGAAAAGCAAAATTTAATTTTACATGAAAATAATATCTATGACAACCATATTACCTTGGTTTGTATTCTATACAAAATAAAAAACTTTTCTGTACAAGAATACACGTGTATAACAGAAATTATTAACGAACAGTAATTACAATTTACAGATCACTTATCATAACATCACACTTATTTACTGTAACGTACACAAGTGGAGAAACTTTTTTATTTATCCAGACCACAAAACAGGTTATTGTTGTTTAAGATTTTTGTACAGGAAGGGCTAATTTTAAATTTAGATATATCAGATTCAAAACATATGGTATTTATTGCAAAAGAAACTACACTTTATATTTTTTCAAAAAGAATACAAGTAAACTACAATGAAATCTTGTCATGACTAATTTATTCAATAACTATCACAGAATATTTGTAATTTTCAAATGATTAATCAACATCACATGACAAAACTATTTCTTACAACTTTATGCTTCATAACTTGGCCAGATTTTCACTTACTTTTATTTGTAATTTTTACCCTTAATTGGAAGCCATCATCAACTGATGCTGCTACCTACAACATTCCCACTGTTTAAGGGTTAAATTTTAAAACTATAAGGAATGACATAAAAGGCTTTGTCTATTGACTGTACAACTGTACCTTCTGAATAACCACTGCTCTAGCTTTCTAAACATCCTAAATGTGAAACAGTAACTACTCATTCATCATTATATGAACTTATATAAGTGTAATTATTTTGACATATCTCATTATAATGTAGAACAAAGTAAAATCTCAAGTATTCTAAAATAACAGAAAAATATAATAATGTTACCATTAAGCATAATAAATCTATACAAACATAAAAGTTGTGTCTATTGTCTGTACATGTAACTACTTTGCAAAAACAATTGGTAAGGAGGTTCATTAGGTCCAAGTTGAAGTACATACAAATTTTCAGTTTTGCATTTTATACCACTACTTTGCCCCCTGTAGATGAATCTTCACCACAATTAATATAGAGGTTCATTAAGTCCATGGAGAGATCCACGTATGTTTTCTATTTGCTTTAGTGACATAATAATTTAGTGTTTGCAGTTCAGCCTAAATACATGGTCCAGAAAGCCAGAGACTGCTTTGTTTTAGTTACTTTATATCTTTGCTCTTCCAGGTAGAATGAATATTTACTTGCCAAAGAGAATATTGCAGTAACATATTATGTTCAAGATGAGAGAATTACTGAGTGCAATATCCTTTGCTGTCTAAATATAATAGCTAATCAATGCTGTAAGATCACACTGTTAACTGAACAACAACAAAAATCACACTTAGAATTAGTCATCTTCTGCCTGAGCAAATTTGAAGAAATTAGTTTTCACTTGAAAACACAAGTAGATAAGGAGAAATTTCTGTCCCATGACACAAGTATTTACTACAAAGTTTCTGAAACAATACCATGCTGCGTACTAGCTCTTTCTTGAGTACATGTTTATTGAGATTAAAATATTGCTTCCCATGAAATAAATGGCATTTTCTGAACACAGAAATACTAATGACAGAGAAAAAGTCTAGCAACAGAGAGAGGAAAGATTTCAAGTCTAGAAGTCTTTTCCTGGAAAAAATCTCTTGTGCCAATGCTACAAAGTTCTATGATGTTGACCAGCCTGCAACCATTGTGTTTTAAACATAACTGTAAAAATTTAAATTTTAGACCTTCATTTACAAAAATCTATAAAGAAGTTAAAACATGCTTCATGGATATTCTTCACTAGTTTGAACTATTTCTCTAGCAGATGAGGTGATGGGCACTAAGGTGTGAAGTCTGTGATCCATGGAATGTCATACCTTCCGGAACTGAAAGGTCTCTCATGACAAGAATGGCAACTTGCAAAACCTTTGGTTGTGCAGGGGTGTATGAGGAACTATCTTCAATGGCTTGTCATCCTATAGCCCTGAGCCAAGGAATGACCATCCACCTTGGTATCAAAAGCCCTGTGAGTGGCTTTCATGCATAACCAATAACATTAGTGGCATCTCATCCAGACATTCACTGAGATTATGACAGAGAAAGACTTTAGCCAAAATTATGGGTCCCTGCTAGTGAGGAAATACAATTCATGCCCCTGATGTTTAAGGGGACAGCAACAGATGATATGGATTGGTTTTTAAAACATTTCAGGCAGTTCACTACTTGAAATGGATTAACCCACTCTACAATATTTGATCCTCTCATGAACTTAAGATTCCACCTTTGATAATGTTCAACAACTGAAAGACACGCAGCAGGATGACTGGGAAACAATCATGTACGAGTTGCTTTACTGATACAACCCAGTATAAAAATATTGCAATCTATCAGGCCAATTTCAAGGCACAGAAATAGTCTAGCACCAGTGGGTTAGCCACTTAAGTGGTCAATGTGTACTAATTCACAGGAAGGTACATCTGGCAATGACCTTGGTAGTTTTGGAAAACATCTTGCCTCCATGAGATAATGATGTCCCTTGTTCCTAAATGCTGTTTCTTAAGTTCACTGGGAATTCTCAATGAACTAATGAAACAGCACCTGAGAATGAAGAACATCATTCCGTCATGGAGACAAGTCTACCTGGACATATGAAGTAGTTAATTCAAGCCAGCCACAAGAAAGGAAGAAGTCTGCAGTGATAGCTGTGGTAGGAATTTTATTAGCAGTGAACGTGACTATAATTATCTCCACACCAACAGACTTAACCCAACTGGAGAGTTAACAAGCAGCTACTTCCACCTCTTATAATGCAGCCACACTGGCAGAACTCTAAAGGTCTGTTTGCAAGGTACATGCCACAGTGAGGTCCATCCATAGGACATATTCCACACCAGAGTATGCTCATAAGGTATGTGCCATCACAAAAGTGCATGTCATTGCCCAAACTAGCCAGTGGATATAAGCCATTAAAGACAGAGCAAAGTGCATGTTTTGTTTGTGGACTAAGGGGCCACTGGTAAAAATAACTGTTCATACTCTGTAACACAGCAAAGTAGGCACAGCTAGCAGTTCCAACAAATGACTTGACAGATTATAACCAAACCCACAAGGGTATTAATACTAGTAATCAAATAAACAACACACAGAAGAAGCTGTGGCAAATGCTCCAGAAAACTCACAAAGTTAGACTTGAGCGATGACTTGAGAAAACATAGTAGACAGCTTTTACCAAAGAGTTTAATGTTCATCTCAGCTCAGTTAGGCTAGATGGAGCTTGGTACATGCCTTCAGGATACAACGGTGAAATGTTAGATTCTTGGCAGACACGGGAATGTCAAGGACTCTAGGGGACCTTTTTCAAGATCTCTGAGCAAGACCACTAAAGCAGCTAGTGAATACCAACTTTGCTCTTACAAATGATGAAAAACTGTTAACCCTATGATTACCAGTTTGTTATATTACAAGTAGGTAACATTTCTTGTCGTAATGCATTCCAAAAATAAAAATAGCAGATGAAATTATATAAAATTTGACAATAACTTCCTTAAAAGTACATATTTTATACCATTTCTAATAAAAATTCATCTTTTAATGTAATTATTTATACTGTATTCTAAATAGTTCATCCACAAAGTGATTTTCTTGTTGAACATAAAAGTACTATTTATCATCTTTGTTTTACATTTCACTTGCATAATCTCTAAAACCTGTTCAATGAATATTGAAAGTTTTTAGAGACAAGCATTTTTATTTATATTTTATCTACTGTATCACTAAATCTAGCTATTATTATTACTAATGTACATTGCAATAAAATATTTAAAATTAAGAAATAAAAATATGTACTTACTCGTTATGTCTTTTTTGAATAACCTTAAAATATATTCTTTGGATCAGATGCATAATTTCATGGCTTTGCCTTTTCATAACTTTTTTTTTAATGTTTGATTCTCCTTTCCATTCCTTATTTTTTATTATTCATGCTGACACACTTTAAGTGCAGGTGATATATCATTATGATTAGCAGAGAGTCTGTTTTAGTCAACAGTAAAATGTTTGCACTCACTTATTTTTAAAACCCTTGACCAGTTGAGCAACAAGAAGAAAACTTAATCATTAAACCTTTCACATATGAATTTTTAAAACACAAATAATACAAAAGTAACTAAAATATAAAAGAAAAAGCCTAAGTGCAGTTTAACTGTCTATTAAAGTGATATTTTTTTTTTAAATACAGGAAGCAAAATTAGCCAAGTGCTAGGGACAACACTCTCAGCAATTCACTAAGTTTTATTTTAACTCCCTTTGCAAAAATTGTACACAACTTTCTTGCTCTCATTATAACCTACAGCATGAAATCTGCTCTTTTTATTGATTATAAGCATACCATTCAAATTAAAACTGTTGTGTAGCAACACAGCTTCTACTTTGCAAGTGGGTATGGCTTGTCTTGAACTGAGGAAACTTTTACTTTCCTCTAGGTAAACTTCTTGGAAAGTTATCAAATTACTGAAAAACAACCTATATTATGTTGTATTGTAAATGCCTGGAGAAAATGTTTACTCTACACAAACACACAGATTCTTTCTTCCATACCAGCTCTTAAAACTTAAAATTTGTAACTATAAGCACATTATGTGACAACAAAAACTGTACTATTGTTCTAGATGTTTCTTTGAAAATAATGGATCAAAAACTTATATACAACTTTGCATTATAACACAGTTGATAATAATTTCATTAAAATATATGTTAATAATAAAGAGGTTTAATTACATTTGAATGTAATACAGTAATATTTGCAGAAAAGAATTTTAAAATAGCACCAATTGGCACAGGGTTAAAGAAGAAACTGGTCTCTCCCCTCAATCCAAGAGATGTTTGCTCATAAAATGAAAATAATGTTCATCATATTTATTAGCAAAATAGTTATCCAATGACACAAAGTTCAAGCCTAGGAACAGTGGATTGCATTGGTGTATGCAGCAGGGAATGAGAGTATTTCTATGCACAAAACCAGTCACAGAAGCTATGGATGAAATAAATTATTTCTTGTCCAAAAAAATATGCAACATTAGCTTGGACAGTGGTTAGTCCAACAAGGGATAAAGTCTCAGTGTTGGTTTCAAACAAACAATGAATGATCAGTTATATCCAGCTGGATAAATGGAATGGTTATAGGCATGGAGAAGCAAAAGTAATTAATACTATGGTTAATTCTAAGTCACTGATTAACAACTATACTAGCAATTTAGACCCAACACAGCAAAAGCAACACAGTTGCTTATGTAAATAAGCTGATGTACTTGCAGACAAGATGGCCAAGAGGGTCACACCATGATGATTGAACACCATACAAACACATGACAGAAACTAACTGGAACAAACTCTTGCCACATGTGATGAAGGAAAAGATAACAAAAAAGGAATCAACAAGCTGTTCACCAAATCTACTCCTTTGTGTACAGGAAGTGTTACTCCCTGTGAACATGTCTCTCCATCAAAAAGAAATTCGCAAGGATGTATACATAGTGGCTAAGGTCAACAACAGTTGAATCATGCAAACTGGCCTGTAAACAATTACAGAAACCTGCTGAATTATAGAAGAAGCATTATGATAATACAATTAAAACACAGATATTCCAGTGCAGCAAATAGATGTGTTTGTGGTATGTACATGGTACATAAAACAATTTGGATATGACTGGATTGATCCATACCCAATACTCTGATAAATGATTTTCTTAGATATGAACTATAAAAACCACAAGGCACACCAAAGCATGCAGAATACATCAATAAACCATGTTTATACATTACAGATGAACCTTTATAAACCTTTGATATGGTAGCCTGACAAGGAGTTTGGAGAGGAAACTGAAAGAAAGACAAGAATACCATCTTAACCTACCTGATGAGAGAAAGGTAGTTGTAGAATACTTATCTAGCAGTCTTCAATAAATAAGATGAGAAATTACTAGAAATAGGATTGATTACCAGCTCCAACAAGTAGATGAACTGCCAACATTTGCATGATAATTGATAGGAATGGGATTATTTACCAATCATAAAGGCTTGAACATTGACCTGATGATCGAGAAGTGGTGTTCCTTGCTTTCCAAACTCTTAAATGATGCATGCTGTAATATATACACTACACAATGTAGGAAAAATCAGATATTTAGAAATTTATGTACATATTTCTTTTCTTTTGTTTTGTGTATATAAGTTGTAAATTTAACATCCCATTTCCTGCTCCCACAAACACACAGCATGAGTGAATAAAACTAAAATGCAGTAAGCTTTCATTTCACTATTTTGGCATTTTTGGATCTTTATGTTAAAAAGATGAATTTTATATTAAAGTGTTTAATTTCCAGTATGTAGTTACCTTTTATTTTTTGAGGGAGTACAGGTTTTTACTCCATTATTTCAAGGTGTGATGAGTTTGATTTTAAAGTTTTTGATTTTTGAGTTCAGCATATAAGGTACATGGTTTGACATTCTTATATGCCTTCAATACTAACTGATTTGCTCCATCCTGGAACAGGGTGCAGTCATTTAATCTTTATTAAAGTCTGAGAATAATGTTTTATGTGTTAAAAATATTTTATTCAATTTTCTTCCTTTTTTGTTTCATGCTCAGTTTTATTAAATTTATCCTTTTTAAAGTAGACAGGGCATATCTGCATTTTTTTCTTGTTTAGTTTAATTTTTATAATTGTACATACTTGCACCTTGCTTTATCTGTATTAACCCTTTTGCTATGTGTAGGTAAAAGTATAGACATCACAAATTATGTGAAATTTAAATTTTAACTACTTTCTTGTTATTGCATATAAATAAACTTGACATCAAAATGCAGTTCATAAAACAAATTTAAATCCTACACAAGTTACAGGTTCTTAATGTTTAAAAAAATATTTATAAAAGTCCTCAATCTCCCCCAATAAAATAATTGCAACATTTGTTCTCTAGGTCTTCTTTGTTCTCAATTTATTTACCATCCCTATGAGAAGTACAGAATGTAAAATAACTACACATTATACAATGTGTTATACAAATACTGCTAAGGAAAAGCATAGTTTTTATACCATCCAATGTTATTTGCCTGTGGAGTCATACACTAGAAAAAATTTTTTTTCATCTACCCTATAAAGTTCTATATAATATTGGTAAAATTTGACCAACCTTGTAACCATAAAAAAAATTGAAATAAATCTATATAACCACTTTCTCTTTTTTCACATTTTATTCTAAACAGCTTTAAACTTATTACAGTATACATCTAACAGATATTTTCACCATAAAATTTGTAAATCACTTAGCAAGTGCATAGTTCACATTACCTAATCAAATTATACAAGGCATAAGCTTACTGTGAATTGCTCATGAAGAAAGTACCTCACAAAACAATTTTATTATTATTATCTATTCTCCCTAATCTAATCTAAAAAGTTTTGAATTTTTGCAGTTCAGTTATTTTACAATAATAAAAAATAACAAGAAATACACTACTTGCTTTGCTCTTTGTTTTATTGATGATTGTCAATGAACATAAACTACTTTTTGATACAAATGGTACTACTGCAATAAATTATTTATTTACTAAAACCATGTAACATGATCAGAAAAAGATGCAAATTAAAAAAATGTTAACCCTATTTCACTGTGTTAAATTTAACATTGCACAGCACAATATTTATGAACTTGAATTTTATTTGTTTATGGAGTCATAAACTAAAAAATCAGACCCATTTGCCTCATTCAATTGTAACATCCTTTCTTTCACAAACTCCAAATAGTTCTCACAGAAATTTTATACTATATTATTCATAAAAGTGACTTAAATGTAAAAAATTAGAATAAACATATGTGAACTGTTACAAAATATAAACCATTTACGATAAACAAATGCAGCTGGCTTCCTGCTAAAATGTGTACTCATTAATCATATTAAATGTTCTATGTTAAGATGTAATTATATGTAACCATGACCCTAAGTACTTCATCTATCTTCAAGCTTACAGTAAACATTGAGCCTTTTATAAACAAAAAGTTAGTAATTAGAATTAAGAGTTTTTTACTAAAACTTTGTCTCTAGTCTTATGGTGTCAAAGTATTGACTGCTCCAAGTGCAAAGTTGTTTTCACATTAAGATTAAATATACCTTTCTTACTCTGAAAATTTTCAAATTTCATTTGCTTCATCCCTAAAACTTCCTAAATAAATATCAAATGTTTCTTTTTCTATATTGTAACTTTATACAGGACTGGTCAATTTGACAGACCTTGTGAACACCATAGAAAAAGTTAGGAAACAATTCTAAATTACCATTTTTCTTTTCTGCAATGACTGCAAATAGTAAATGGAACTCACAAATGTTTACCCTAAACTAAATAATTCTAATGTTATACACTTATTTATACTTAATCATATTGTCTTATTGTTTTCTGAACCACTTTTAACTAATAATCCTTTCACACACATTGTAAATCACTCAGAAAACATTTAGTGCATGTTTACCGTGTTAAATTACATAACTCACAAGCTGCTTACAAACTTAAATTATGAATAATCTTTATAATTCTTTATTTCACCTTATCTAACCTAATAACTGTAATTTCTACATTTTAGTTACTTTTATACCAATGAAGAATACACATGAAAAGGAAAAAAATACAATATTTACCTGAATCTTCTTTCCTTTTGTTATCAACAAAAAGTGCAACTTAAGCCTTCTTGTTTCTATACTAATGGTACTACCACATTAAATAATGTTTTATTTATTTGAATACTGTGCCTAAGTTCATGGTTTTAACTTTAAGCTGAAAGTGTTTTCACCTTTGTTAAGTATTTTTCACTATGTCTTTTCTTTTTCATTTACGTTTTAGTAATGTTTCTAATTTGCAAATCAGTGTTAAAGGATTGTTACTTTTGTAATTTAATTGTAGTTCAATATTAACCTCTGGTTATGGGAAAATCCATTTGGCATTGCTCATATGAAGAATAAAACAAGTACAACAATATTTATAATAATTGATAAGATTTTGTTAAAGACCAGAGCATTTTATGCACAAAGAATGAGCTTTGTTTATTTACACATTTTAATTAAATATTTGTTACTTTTATATTCTAATTCTCTGCACTCAAACTGAATAGTTCAATATCAACATAGTGTGCAATGAGATATCAAAAATTCAAAACAGAAAAAACAAAGATGTAAATTACTTTTAATTCTTCATTGAATAATCTTGAAAATGTTTTGTTATATTCTGAATTGTAAGTTTTTACTTTTTCACAAAAAGTTATTTTTTAATGTTCTATTTTCTTTTCCTATACTCCAGAATTATTAATTATCACAACACACATCAATGGATTCTTAAGGCATCCTTAATAGCAACATTTTAGTCATTGTCATAATTATGGGACATTTGTCTACTACACTAAGCCTGATAAACTGAAGCAGTTTGGTTTATATTTTAAAAGAATTACCAAACCTTTCTAATAAGCATTTTAAAACATAAACTAAAATATAAAATTAAAATCTGAAAAAAATTTAATTGTCTTTATAACTAACACACTTGTAGGTGAAAAACAACTGTAAAGCATTAGCAAGTAGAAAAGCAAAAGCAATGCCAGGAACATTTGACAAACTCTCTCTGAAATTCTTTGTAGTAATTTTAAACTAACTACTGTGAAACAGTATTTCAAAATGTGGTCTTTCTATTAGTTACAATTATCTAGCTCAACTAAACATAATTAGCTGAGAAATCTCAAATCTGTGAGTTGAAAGTGTGTGGCATCTGTCAAAAATCCCAAAAATGTATACATCTTTTTCTTCCAGCATCTCCTAAAGAGCTTGAAAAGTAAAGTGTAAACAGAGCAATTAGCTTAGTTTCAGAATTTTCCTTTTAAGGTTTCTTTAAAAACAAAGGACTTAAAACTTAGACAATACTTTGAACCATAATGTAAATGTTAATGCTACTTTCATTGGTATACAATTACAGTAAGAGCACTTAATTAAACTTTGAATGTAACAAAGTAAAAGTCTTGTTATGTACAACACAAGAGTGCCCATGATCATAGGATTTAAAGTGTTTCTGACATCCATATTATTTATACTTTGTGGGAATAAAATACATTTAATTGATCCTTCACCACACTATGATAGAAAGGTTATCAATTTCAAAATAACAGAGAAGGGTACAATGGGGATGGGAGTGAGATATGCAAGCACATCAGATTTTTTCTACTTGCTGTAGAGGTTCAGAAATTTGTAACATGTTTTGTTTATTTGATGTATGCAGTTTGAAATTGAGCATACAATCCAGAAATTCACCAAAATATTCCTCTTCTGGTTGTTTTTTTTTCTTCTATTCTCTACAGTAGATAATATCTATTCTGCTTGAGAGGATACTGCACTAACATATCTGGGATGGAAGGATTAGAAATAGTAATATCTGTTGTCAACAAAGATGACACTGTCTAAATGTAAAGGTGACACTGTCAACTTCATAAAAACATCAATCTTAATTCAGGTGTGCTTTCTTAGTTTCACTAAGTAAAGGCTTACTTCAACATCATCATGTTTAACAAAATTTGGTCTTGAGAATGAACAGAAAAAGTGGTTTTCTTAGACACAATTACATGCACTACTTTCTTTTGTTTCTTTTATATTAAAGATTGTTTTTATTTTTACCAAATTTGTCCAGTCTCATTATTTTAAACAAATCATGAAAACTCAATTGCCATGATTCAGAACTATACCTCTTATTTTCTGAGCAAACCTGCCATTGTTAGCAGGTCTACTTATCTAATACCAGTCAGGAAATCAGCTTTCACTCAAAAATACCACAAAGGTAACTTCTTAACATGCAATGAATATTTCAATATGAGACTATAAGACAGTCAACTAGGAATTATTTTTATGATATTCTTTAAGTATTTAAGTACAGTTATATAAACATTGGTACATACAAAAATAAGAGGCACATTATTTGGTGAAAGTTCTCTAAAACATTCAAATGAGCTTAATCTTAGAGAAGCAAGAAAACAGAAGCGAAATTTAATGGTAAGGTATGCCACATTTGATGCTGAATCTATTGAGAGAAGTATATTTTTCTTTAAAAGAGATTACAGCTGATTACAAATTTAATATAAACAAGAAAGACTTCAAAGTGTACTCTTAAATGTGTTTTTGAAATCTGTGGGAAGCTTAGAAGAAAATTCAAACTGATTGTTTAAAAGCATTTGCATCACTATACTAATGGAACAACTAAAAATCAACACTGACTTCTTTCCTAACCAATCATACTTCTCTATTTATGTAAACAATAATGGCTCAAATAGTATTCTACATGCTTCAAAATTGTATAACATTTTATGATAAACTTTGTGTGCACTGTGTTTGATAATAAAGATCATACCTGTTTAATAGTATAATAAGAATGTATATGTTATGACTGCTTAATAGTTGACATTTTCATTTGATTTTATATATTATATCTTTATTTATTTAAACATACAAAATATGTCATTAAAATACTTTTCACCCATGTCTGTACTTGAAATAAACTTATACTAAGGTACATTTAGATTTGAAATATTTTTATTCAATGCTGAATATAATTCTATACATTCTTTGTACAATAGTAAATATAAATGAAGTTTAATCATTATGAAAATATTTTCATAACTATAAGCAATATATACTTCTGTTAAAAAAAAAAAGGTAAATGTCTCTTACGAGACTTATTAAAGTAACACAAATAACAAAAACATACTGTTTTAATGGATCAACATCTGATGGAACACCAGCTGGCAACTGCAGATACAGCAACAGTTTCTCCACATCTGAAAGCTTACCAACATCATTCTCATGGAATAGAGAAAAATTAAAACCCAATAAATATACTGCAAATCAATCCAAGTTTTTACTGATGTTCATTAATTAACCAATAAAGATTTACAACACAATCTGTTTTTCCTTTTATAAGCAGGATCTTATAATCATACCATGACAAAGATGATAATATTGCAGGGAATGCATTGATTCCTTTAGATTGTCCAAAAGACCCAACCAGGATATAAAAGCACTTACTGATTTAAAACGATTACAGTTTCAGAATAACTTTTTTTCCATCAAGACAATCAATACACTAAATTATAGCTGTCTAAACATCTGTAATTCTATTAATCAATAAACAGTTTCCATAATTTTCTTCATTTCAAATACCCAAATCTTCCAAAACTTTGAAAATATATATATGTTTCTTTAAAGATGAATTACAAAGTAAAATGTTATCAAATTTTGGGAGGTAAGAATGCAGCTTATTAAAAAATATACAAAAATATACTAAAAGTTTGAAGCAAAATTTTCCTATATTTCAAATATATTAAAGTATAAAAAATAATAAAACAAAAAAAAAAGACTATAAATGCAAAATTACAATAATTAACACAAGGAAGTCATTATAGTACTAAATGAAGGAAAACATACACAGTAGTCTTGAATTCTTCTGATAAAAGAATAGCTTATTCAGCGATATAACATTTATCTGGCAACACCAATTTGAAACTAAACTAGCACAATTTAAAAAAAAAAAAAAGACCTTTCTGCAAAGAAATTACAAACTAAGAACCTACTGTGCCAGACAAGTATGATGGGAGTTTTTACATGGCTGCAATTAAAATAAAATAAATAAGCAATATATATTTATGAATTGTGCATTCAGTAAAATAAAATTTATGTATTATTTGAGAAACTGAAATATCACCATCATGGACACATATTTCAAAATTGTCTCTTACAAATATTTGAATTGAGACTAATTAAAGCAACTGCATTCTTAATATTTTAAGGTTGAAGTAATGAATAATTGAACATCTTTGGGTCAACAGCAATTCCAGTTAACTAAAAAAGCAAATTTTGACAATGTATCTATGGCAATGAAGCCTTTATTTAATTTTGAAACTTATGTGCACTTGCAGGAAGAGTTAAAAATTGTCAGTAAGTCTTTATCTTCAACTGAATTAAATCTATAAAAAATTGCTGTCTCAAAAAATTAAAATCTGTCATTCATTACATTAAAAAATACTGAAAAGTAATATCACACAAATGTTACATCAACTTACCAAAATTTGTTCTATCTTTTTCTTTGTATCCTCACTGAAAAATTCAATAAAAATAAAAAATTACAATGTAAAAAACAAACTTGCATATTAATAGCTCTTATCTGTCTATATACGATAAATTATCTCACAAAATAGTGGTGTACCTTTTGAGCTACAACTGCACATCACAAAAAAAAAATCCAAAACAAAACTTGTAAATATGAAAGAATCTTATTGCACATTCCCTTTCAACTGCAACTGTCTTACACCACAGTGAAGTTTTGTGCATCACTTTCCCTTGTAGATATATAAATGTTATTCTACTGCCAAATTATAAAGTTCTACTCAGTACAATATTACAGATTTATCTACCACAGTTCATTCTTAAAAATACCTCTTCCAAAACATACAAAGCAAACTGTTTGGATTTAGGTATCACCATTATAAATCACAAACTGAACTTTTAAAATTTCTGATAAAACTGAAATTTCAACTCTGAAGTTATAAACTTCCCATTACAAAACACAAACACTCCAAACAAGCTGTGATACAATGTTTACTATTCACAGTTCAATAGATACAACTGAATTTGTTCATCTTCAAAAGATTTTGTGGACAGAACTCATAAATTCACTAATAATTTCCATACTTGAGATTCCTCATTGTAAACATTAAACAAAGTTCATTCAATTCAACAATATTCTTGCTAAAGTCTACAGGCTGAAAAATGTTTAAAGACTATCACAACCTCTTAAAATAAACATTTTCACAAGTACATACATCATGAATTTAAGAAATTTAAATTGACTTGTATACTGAGAGATTTATTAAATTATGTAAGACCAAGAAAGTTGGTGAAACACGAAACTGGGATATGAAAAGGATGCACAAGAAAAGATTGGCTGAAAATGTAAAAATTAACAGTAAAGATTTCAATGAAACTTTGTAGAATGGACAGCAACTGCCTGTTGTGGAGACACAAGTGTAGAGGATGACGTTTTGAAAGTCTTCTACCTTTCATCTTCAAGTCAGTGTGTGTGAAGATGCTGACAGTCTTTTATAGTATCCTGGTGGATTGTGGAGAACGTGTTGTGATTGGTTGGATTATCACTGTTTTTGATTGGAGGAGAGATTTTCTGTAGATTCACCAATGGCAGCCACAGGTTACTCAGCTCTAATCTGGAATCTCTGTTAAGTGAATGTTTAATAATGTTAATATAAAATGATTCTTTGATTTTTCTTGTCTTCCAGAATTTGTCTGTGTTGATGATTCTAGTTTTCTCCCAGTTTATTCTGTGTCCAGCTGATGTGGCATGCTCTGCATTGGCTGAATTTTGTGTTTTTGCGAGTCTTGTACTATCTTTATCTTGCGACAAGAATAAAAGTTAGTTAGTATGGCTCATTTGGTCCAATGAGGAGAAACAGATTTTCAGTTTTACATTTCTGGTTTTTAAGACCATTTTTACCACAACCTCACTTCTTATGGATGCATCTTCACCAAATCTGGGGTGAAGGTTTGTTGGGTCCACATGGAAATATATGAAAACTTACAAATTCACATTTTGTATTTTGCAATTTGTTGGGCATTTTTGAGTTATTTTATAATTATATACAAGCAATGCCTCATGTCCTAAAATAACTTCATTAATCATAAATTAACATAATTTGTATCCCAATTAGTCTATATAAATATAATAGTATACTGTCTACTGCAATTATACTACTACTTTACAAGGTATGGCTCTTCATCCAGATTAATTCAAAAGGTCCATGCAGCTGTGCATACAAGAGTTTCAGTATTGCATTTTGTGGTTTTATTGGCATTGTTTATTGCTACCTTGACCCCTCTTGACAGATCTTCACCAAATTAGGAATGTAAAAAAAAATGTGTTGGGTTCATGAGGAGACATGCGAGTTTGCAGTCTTACATCTTGTGATTCATAGTTTAAGGGCATTTTTAAGGGTTTTTTTACAATCACATACAAGGAAGCAACTTTTCACATCTTAAAAAAAAAACAAAAGCTTTCATCAATCATGAATTTACATAACTTCCATCCAGGAGATGGTTACTCTAGATATTAAGTAAATAAAATAAACATATACACTTCCTGCAGCAATGTTAAATACAATGTCACTTTTTTCACAGTAGTTATGATGCATGTTATTACATTTTCTGAAATACTGGTAATTCTTTGATGCTTATTTTATCTTTAAAGCATGAAAAATGATTTGTTGACCATAATATACAATAGTGCTGTTCGTGGTTTTATATGATTAACTTAATGATCACATTTTCTCAAAATTTTACTCAAGAAATCTGAACAAAGATTCTGTGACTAAATTTTTCTTGTGGAAAAATAAACTGTGGTGGTAGATTAGCTGAGAGAGATTTATACTGAGTAATCAGCATAAATCTTTGTAACGCCTCAAGAGAGTGTGTGAAAATTAAAACAGTATTAGCAACAATGCACAAAGATGAATTTTATGACTACCAATGATGTTTGATCTAAATTCAAGAAAATCCATGATGACGAGTAACCCCACTTGTATACATGCAAAAAATGGCTGATATGGGTAGAGAAACCTCTATGTAGAGGAGCAAACAATGTTTCAACTTTCTTCAGTCATTGTCAGGTTCACAAAGAAAGAGAGGGTTACTGACTGATAGCTGACCACATGTTTGAAAGCCGTTCTGTAATTGGAGTGTAGAAATGTAGAGGATGTGCTTAGATGTTGGATTATATTTATTAATATAGGTATAAAGGTGTCCCTTTGTATTGGTTTATTCTGAGCTTGAGTTGTTGTAGAAGTAAAGCTCCTTTAATTTTGCATTTGTTTGTGTATTTAGTATTTGGATGTTTTCTATGGTTATGTTGTGTTTATCTGATTTGCAGTGTTTGAAAATGTATGAAGATGACTTGTGTTCTTTGAATCTGGTTTCCATTTTTCTACTTGTTTCTCCAACATAGAAGTTGTGGCAGTTATCACACTGTATTTTATAAATAATGTTGGTGTGGTGTTTGTCAGTGTAGTTTTTACATAGTATAGACTTTAGTTTTGTGCCTGGTTTTTTGAATAAATTTGGTATTAACTGAAATGTTATATTTTGTCACTAGTTTTTGCCAAATGTTAGTCATTTTTTCTGCTAATGTATTGTTAATTTTATCTGGTGAGCATAGTTTTATGGCTGTGTTTATTTGGTTTCTTAGTATGTTGAGTTTTAGCTTTGTTTCATGTGCTGAGTCCCAAGGAATGTATAGTCCAGTATGGGTGATTTTTTGGTGGATTTCTGTTTTAAATTGTGTATAGGTTCTTGTAATTTTCAGGTTAAGAAATTATATTTGGTTGCTTTCTTCCTGTTCATATGTGAAGTTAATGTTGGGATGTACAGAGTTAATGTGATTGAAAAAATTAAGTATGTGTTCTGTAGATCTCAATCCCGCAACCGTGTCATCTACATATCTGTACCAGTGTAGTGGTGGATGTAATGCTGTGTTAATTGCTTGTGTTTCAACTTGTGTCATAAAAATATTAGCTAGAACTGGTGAAACTGGATTGCTCATGCTTAGGCCATTTGTTTGCATATAGTTGTGGTTGTTGAACATGAAGTTTGTCTTCTTCGTGACGAATTCTGTGAGGGTTGCTAAATGGTTGCTGGGAATGACTATTGATGGGTTAGGGTCATGAATATAGAGTTCTAAAGCTTCAGTGGTTGTTTGCTCCTCTACATATTGCATTCTCTTCCCATACCTGCTGTTTTTTACATATAAAGTCAAAAAACAATGATCCAATGTTAAAGTAAGTTTTGGACACACAGGCCTAGTATCCAGAATAACAGTCTATACCTGCAACATTTGGGACACACACAATAAGTTCTTCCAGTCTGATTTCGTCATTCCTAACATGAAAAAATTCTGTTTGGATAAAACCTAATCTGGTTAAAAACAGAAAAATGTTATGTTTTGTATAATGTGTTTGGAAATTTGTTTTAGGACAGTTTAAACTGTAATTAACAGGAAATGAAACTTTTTTCTTTCTTCCAGTTTATCCAGGCTTTCAGACATTGGGTTAGGTCATTTAACAAAAACAAACAGCAAAAAAAACGTTTTGGTAAAACAGAAAATCTCTTTCTTTGTCCCCTCAATGTGGATTCCTGAACATGGTGAGAGGACCTCTCAGAGAAGGTTCTGTACTTTCAATTTATCTCCTCTAGGATCAAAACATCCACCTGTGTGTTTGTTGTGCATGGTGACCCGTGAAGGGGAAGAGAGGATCCTGGTGGCTGAGGGGTCCAACTGCAATACACCACTTTTACCTTGAATTCCTGTAGATGGGCCAGGGTCAACTGAGTTCCAGCATAGGACGTCCTCAACAGGTGTAGTGGACATCATGTCTGATGCTGGTGTTCAGGTATAGTGCTCATAAAACCCTGGCATTGCTGCAGTGACCATATATGGCACTATAGTGCATCCCCTCATAGGGTTCTATGGTGGGTGGGGACAGTGGGTAGTGCTCACGAAACCCTGTCGTTGCTGCAGTGACCTTATATGGCACTATAGTGCATCCCCTCATAGGGTTCTATGGTGGATGGGGACAGTGGGTAGTGCTCACGAAACCCTGGCGTTGCTGCAGTGACCTTATATGGCACTGGAGTGCATCCCCTCATTGGATTCCATGGTGGGTGGGGTCAGTGGGCACCAAAATATTTTCTTTTTATTATGGATGCCCCTCAAATAAAAAAATAAACAAGCATGACAGCATAGAGAAAAATCCGACTACTGGCATTCGACCTTCCAAGGATGGTTCAAAATCAGGTGACTCTGTAGGTTCTGCTATGGTTTGTTACACTTCGGTTGTAGCACACAGAATCCTCTCTACAATTTCTGTGTTCACTGCTGAATTGAATGCCATTTCTCTTGCCCTGAATCGTATTGAAACTATGCAATATACGAATTTTACGATCTATACTGATTCATTCAGCTGTCTATTGGCCCTGACACCATTCCATGTTAGTTACCATCCTATCCTTATCAATATCCAAAACAAACTGGCTCATCTCTCTCTATCATCTATCTTTGTCCAGTTTTTTAGATACCAGGTCATGTTGGTATTCATGGGAATGAGCTAGAGCTAGATGACAGAGCGGCAAAGTCCAACTGCTCTGCCTCTATCACCACTGTCCCTGTTCCATACATGGACTACGGTCCAGTTATCAAAATCCGACTATACACGAGTTGGCAGTCGACCTGGAGTGAGCAACCAAATAATAAGCTTTTTCAAATCAAGCCTTCTTTAGCTCTTTGGTCATCTTGTTTCTGTATAAATCAAAGGGAGGAAGTTGTTTTGTCTAGGCTATGCATTGGTCACAGTTTTTAACTCACCACTTCCTTTCATCTGGTACTGATGCACCAATGTGTGGTTTGCATGGCACTCAGGTCACAATCGTACATATTTTATTATCATGCTGTCTTTACAAACAAGATCGATGACACCATATAACGTATTTTTAAGGTAGGTTTGCCTTTGACATTAGCCAATGTCATAGGTGACACTGACTGCATCACTCATGTTTTTACATTTTTAAGAGCTATTGGTCTTTTTAACTTAAGGTTTTAATTAGACTATACACCATTTTAGCATGATTTCTTTGACACATTTTAATTTTATTTTGACCTGAACCCAGGACTGGAAAGGCCAACTTCAGGTAACTGACAGGAAGTTTGAACTTAATGCTTCAGTCTTCCAGGCAAGTCTTAATTTTACATATTTTACATATTTTTACCTTCATTTTTATGTACCATTATAGTGTTACATCTTGTTTAAGATAGCCTAGTAGCTTTGTGCCAATAAACGTGAAATACCTACTTATCTTCCTTTTTTTGCCACTAGCAACAATTGACATCTCATTTTCACATCATAGTTTCTAAGGGCTTTCTTTTTTCATTACAGTGTGACTAAACAAAATGCATTTGGGTAATACAACCTCTGTTTAGTAGCCAATAGATTATAACATAAGAGCCAAACAAGCAGTATCTGCTTTTTAGAATTTGACTTTATCTCTATTTTTTCAGTTTTATATCAGTTTTTCAGAACCATCTGAATGATGTGTTCAGAGATGTTATTTTTTTGTTTTCTTGCAGTATTCAACAGCTTTAGGTATGCAATTTGTAATTTTAATAAAATGAAGATAATTAAGACATTATAAATTAATACAAAAAGTAATTTAATGACTAAGTATTATTATGGTTGACATAATTAGTCTAAAATTAATTCAAAAGCAAGATGCTTTTAATCTTCAAAAGTTTGCGAAGAGCTAAATGTAATTAAAATGACAGTGTTTTCACATTTCCTTAAATTGTGTTTGATTACTGCTATTTTCAATTCTTCTTACTATTCATATCTTGTGAAAATAATCAATTAGTTGTATGTATCTGATTGATGAACTTAACAGTCAATAATTGTCACATTCCACTAATCACAAAGCTCTCCATCTGCAGCACATAATTTTGTCAACAACTATTGAATGGATACCTCTAGCCTGTTGAAAACTTTACTTTATGAGGTAAGATCCATCATATGAAACTATTTTAAATTATATTTTAAAAGCAATCTTCATAAAAAGAATAGAAAATGAATAATCTAGTTTATATAGGAAACAAAAGAAAAATTTAGAACTAAATAATGAGAAGGCAACATGTTTGGAAAACAGATTTTACATAAGTTCTTAATTTGAAAGTAATTTACATCATGCATCCTATTTTTTATTATATTATAGCTTTCAGCTCATAATATTAAATTTTAAACTTCACTGTTAAATTAAATGTAACAAATAGGGTCTTACTTCACACATATAATTTTATCAGGGAAAACAAACTTTGGTTAACTGATTTTGCAGGCCTTTTTTGTGTGATATACCAAATGGTGATTCATGTGCACATGCAAATTGCACAGATGCTGAAAGTCGTGCAACACAAAGGGAAACAATAAAATACTTATATATGTAAAAACAATTGGTATAGGTAGAGAAAACCAGCCATTTTTACATATTTTTCTCTACAAGTGGGTTTTCTCATCATCACGAAATAAAATATTTACTTTTTTACATCAATGTTTGTGCCATATTACTAGAGTTATCATCATTATTAAAAAGAAACTACAAAGCACTAATCTTCAAAAGGTTCCTTTTAATTTGGATTATAGTTGCTTTTCAACTGGATACTCTTCAGGATAAAAGGTTTTCTTTCTTCTACAGTGTTGTATCCAACAACCTTTAATTTCACATAATCTTGAAAGGTTTTCAATTCAATCTTACTGCAGCCATTTTCTCTCTCTCTCTCTGCTTCATGAACAATCACAACAATATAAATGTTATTAAATGCTCAAAACATTTTTGTAGAAATATTTCTGCTTTCCCTACAAGTATTTAAAACTCTAATGTGATGTGTGACTTAATATAACCCTTTATGCTTGTGACAAACACCATGAGTAGCTAGATTTATATTTTTGTTTGTGTAGAAGTCATTAATATATTTTAGGACCATTTTCAAACATTAAAAGTCAGTGATGGATATACTAATCATAACTTAGAAATTCACTAAATTACTTCTTTCCCTATCAAAATCCTGTGCCTTTGACACTTGATCGTAACCTAGCAAATTAAGAAGAACCATGAAATCACATTAAAAAACAAAAAAACTAGCACATGAAATTCAAAAGAGAAATGGCATATACAATGTCTGTGAAGTTTCAATAACTTATAGATAGCAGCATTTATTATGAACAAGTTCTGTTACAATTTAACCACACACCACTACTTCTAGTAAAAAGGTATACCTCCTAAAACATCAGTGACACACAATGGAAAATAATTTACATAAACAGGAATTCCAGTCATACAAACTAGTAGTATAAGATTCGATATCAAGAAAGAGATCTTATCAAATAACAGAAAACTTCATAAAAGTGAAGCCTCTCCACAGAGACAACATCCTGCTGCAGAGATGAAGACAATTCTAAAAAGGATATAGCAAAGGGATACAATCAGTGGAATGCATTATAAATAAAAAGAAACAAACATAATTCAATAAACCAAAGTGTCTGCATAAACTTCCAAATACATTGCCAGATCTCTTATTTAATGAAAAGTTGTATTTAAAATTGAAGAAATTTACCATAAATATATAATGTGAAATGCAATGATTACAAGTGGCAAGAAATAAATATAACTGTGCAAACAGTCCTCACTCAGAAAAAAAAAAAAAAAGTTGAGGTAGATATCATTGTGATGTTTGAGATTATAAAGCAAATTGATAATGCTGATGCATCACCTTTTTTACATTTAATGGTGAAAATTTTAGAACTAGGGGACATAAATATAAATTTTGGCAAGGAAGGAGTCATCTTCGAATAAGAAAGTTTCCTTTGTCAAACAGGGTGGTTGGCCTTTGGAATGGGTTGCCCTCAGATATTGTAGAAGCAGTAAATTTGAGTGAGTTAAAGAAAAAGCTTCGTAAATATATGCATCATGAGAGCTGGCTTTAAGATTAGTTTTATTTATTTCTTTATCTTAGAGGATGGAACAGCTGAGATGGACAAGCATGCCCCATGTTGTTTAAAAATGTTATCAATGTTGTTTAGAATTTTAGTTCATAAAAAAAAGTGAAAGAATTCAATACAAATGAAAACATTCTTTCATCCTATTATGCAAACAAAATATTACAAGCAAAGTGGGGGAAATGGTTAGAAAGATGTTTAAACATCACAGATACAAAACTTCTAAAAGTACAGCTCACATAACATACATGTCTGAAGAACAATATCAAGAAGCCAGAAAAGAAATACTTGATAGAAAATGAAATCTAGAAATGAAAGGCTCAGAAAGGACTTAGGAGACATGCAAGGAAAGGAAACATTTGGAGACCATAGATTTGAAACATCTTTGAAAGAAGCTCTCCCTTTTTTCTTAATTTCCATTCATCTTTCACTGAGTATTATCCTGAAGTGTTCACCATTTCTATGTTTTTTGTTTTGCTAGTCTAGATGGTTGTAAACTCCAGAGATATTGCTGTTATGTGCATAATCCTTGATTTTGATAGACAAGGTTCAAGTTGTTAGCCCAGATGCAAGGACACAATATACTACCATGTAACTTCTTTTTCAAGGAGTTATTTTGTCTTTAAACAAGAAAAAGATGCATGTTTATTTCTTTGGTTTGAATATCACTCTTAAACTGGTTTGGGGATAGATTTATTTCAAAATGCTTTTGATTTTAATTTTCTTCCAACAGACAGTTACAGTCCACTACAATTTCCAAAAAGATTAAAGTTGCTTTGGAATTACATTCTGCCTCAAATGCAATGAAATGCTCATGGAGTTTTAACCCCTTCATATTGGATAGTTATAAATATATTTTGACAAGCATGTACAGATAAACTACCTCATTCCTGTTCCTTGTTTAAGTCTAAAGTTTCTGGAAGAGGCTTTGGAATTTTAGATCTGAAAGGAGACTTGATACAAGTGATTAAAATTGCTGTATAACTGTAATACATGTTCTGTTTAAATGATGGAGCAAACAGGTTGGAAACACAACTTTAATACAAGGAATAACAGATTTAACCATTAGAACCCCAGATAAAAACTTTGTTTTCGAGAAAATTTATTTTTAGACAAATAAAACTTGTGAAAACTTTGTTCAGTATGGTGTGTAGTATTAATTAGAATGTTTTTGACATTGTGCTATATAATGAATGCAAAACACTATCTTTGACTATAAGAAAGTTTTAAGGCAGATGAAATAAATGCTTTTAGTATTTTAATAAATGTTTTGATGTTCTTAGAATCAGGGGATTAACATCAAATTCATGCTTAGGATCTCTTAAATTTGCATCAATCACCTGTGTTGACATTTGGCATAAAGCCCAAAGAATGAATATTTTAAATTATACACAAACATTTTACTCTAATTTTTATGTGGTTATGAAAATTCAGTATTTTAATTACCACTGTAACATAACTTCAATATAAGCCCAATGTACTTAACATGAAATCAGATTTTAAATGCTCATATGAAGGTATTTTCTGAGATGGAATTTGAAGTTTGTACATACAACAGTTTCATAGTGGAAATAAAACTGTCATTAGGCTAAAGATACTAGATGTGTGGTAATAAACCTTCATAGATACATAAATGCTATAAAATAGTTTTACAAGATGAAATATTCTGATAAAAAGATTTCCAAACTTTAAGTTACACTGGGTAAGTAAACAAATGACTGATTTCCTTTCAGTATTATTAGAGCAGCACAATTTTTATATTTATATAATCTCAAAGTTTTCATTATTCATGACCAATTGTGAAATACAAATGCCTTTTTTTTACATTTAGAGGATGACCTTAAATGATTCAACGTTATTAAACTATTGTTTATTCTTGTTTTGTGATATTAATATTATGTAACTAGAATATTTAGGGTGATCTTGATATTACCACTCAATAATTAACTATAATCAACTTTCATAATTACACTTAATTTACATTATATTTGTGTGGATCTTACAGTTAAAAATGTAAAGTGTTACCATCACACATAAAATTTATGCCATACCTCACAGAATTCTGTAAACAAGTCTTGATTCTTTCCGACTTTGAAGAAGTTTTATAATAAACCGATTGCTTTTCTTCATCCTCAGGCTCCAGTGGTAATGCCCTTGAATCTGACACTCGTTCACAAGTTGTAACAATTGTGCTACCAGTAGTAACATTAGAATTTATACAATTTTTGTCAGAAATTTCACTTTCAACTTCAATATGCTGTGTGTCATGATGACTTTCCTGATCACTGCATATTTCTAGAATATTACTTTGGAGGCAAACACTGTTGTTCATTTCTTCTGTAGAATGTAAAGTGATGTTAGGCCTACATTTAGGCCTAACATTACATCCATTCCCGATGCCATTGACACAATTGTCACTTACGCTTAAGGTAGTCCTTGATTGATCTTTATTTAAGTCATTGTCCAGCGACACAGGGACGTTTCTAATTATCTGACACGTGTCTTTGTTTTGCAAAGCAGATTGGGTTGTATCCATACCCAAACGTTTTAAGAACTATCCCCAACGAAGCAAATGCTGATAACTGTACAAAGACATTTCCCACCTCTAATCCAACCATCACCATCTTGTACCCACAATCAGCTGTCTTCCAGACATGGCTGACATAATATATTATAATAATAAGCAAGTACAAACAAAGGAGTGTTTAAATAAAATAATATAAATTGCTCTGCTAAAAAGTGATAACAAGCAAGCTATAAACGTGTGTATTTTGAAGAAAATAACAAGAAATATATGTAAGTATATATTTGCAAATAAATTATGACGTCATTATTTTTCACGGTGCTGAGGCTGATGTTTTAATAATATTCATAGACAAAACTTTTAATGGCACGCTTTGGGCTACATACTGCCTTTCACTGTATTCTTGACACTGAGAATATTTTTGTTTTATTTTACTCGCATAATATTTGAACAAAAATTAACCAAACAGTACTGATATTTGGCTAGTACAATTCTACTTTTATTTGGTCAGACTAACTTCTCTTTGTGAATATCAAAATACGAAAATTTATCTTATCAATTAAACCAAGTAATTATTGCACGCATATTGTTAGTCATGCCAATATATTTATAAACCTATATTTTTTAGTAAAGAAAAATGTTTTTGATCAAATACATGTCTGGTTATATTCTTTCAACTCGTTCATGTATTTTAACTGTCTGTGTATATTAGAATAACTAAAATCGCTGAAACTGTGGTGTCGCATGCCTTAAGATTACCAACTTTGCAGTGAGCTTATGCACATTGTATGGTGCAATCTTTGAATAATTTTTAAATTAAAAGCAGATGTAAGTATTACAGCTCACAACTTTCCAAATAAAACTTACTAATAGCATCTGTATAAAATAATAAAAAGTATTTAAACACAGTAAAACAGAGAGAGAATATTTTATTAATTACCGACCACTGGGTATAGTGAAAAATATATTATTAGAAGATGGCATTTCAGTACTAATAATGTCACTAAGCAAAACCTGTTACTCTGTTTGTTAATGGTAAGCCCACAGACTTAAAACTTTAAATTCCAGAGTTAGATTCCACTTGGTGAACCTAACACAGTTAGCCTATTGTGTAGTTTGTACTCAAACAAATAGAGCCTTTGAAGATGGAAATGTTGAAAGTTTCTCATACATTTTAAGCTCAAAATTTAAAGAAAAATAACACAGTGGTTTGTCTGAATCAATATTTTTATGTATTTTTTTTCTTTTTCATTGGATGCGTCAGAATCCCATAAAAGATAGTAAAAAGGAAAAGCACGCATCAAATACTGATAACAAATCCGTAAAGATATAATCTAAAGAAAATTCTTTATGTGCAGAACAACTAGAAAGCAAATTACTCTTATGTTAAACTCGATCGCTTATAACAATAAAATTGGAGTATTATCCGCTGTAACGGTCATAGCACGAAGAACAATACAAACAACTATTAAGGACAAAGGAGTCATTGAAATAGCTAACTGAAAATAAAATCAAAGGAAGTAAAGAGATTATATTTATTATAAATCATGTTCTTAATATCGTTATTTAGATGTTAGTTAATGAAATGGAGCTGTAGGTCGTAATGACGTTGAATTAGGCCTCAAAACTTCTAAAAATATGACAGTAAGTTTTCTAGTAAATTCTAGAGATAGGCTAAACATACGAGGTTCTGCAAACTGCTATAAAGATTAACTAAGAAAATAAGAAGTGGTTTTTAAGCAGAAAACTAGATTAGTCAATGTGCGTTCGTTTTTAGCAAAGTATTTAGAGTTGTGTCAGCTGTTGCGTCTTATTGAGTGAATTGATTGATTATCTTCGTTAGTGTGTGGTGAAGTTAGGAATATTTGTGAACATTGCCTGCACGTGCGTACAGTAAAGGTGGATTGTAAAAGCCTCAAGCAGAAATAAATTGTTATCTTTACATGTACTGGGCTTTGCATATTTTTGCAGGATAATTTTAAAGAATATTCCATTGCCAGAAGTGTGTTACAGCATCAGAAAAAAAAAATATGGTTGATTTGAAGAAATTAGAATAGAATTTTGAATATATATATATATATATTTGGCGAAAATAAAATAGAATTCTGAATATTTCTGCATTTTGATACACTTAAAGTTCAACATTTGTGAGATTGGTAATGCAAAATCAAGGGTTAAGAGAGGAACGTTACTTGAGATTATGAAATTAAGATTAAGCAAAGGTTTAGAAAAGAAAAATATATATATAATTAAATACGACCAGGAAAAACAGAGGGATGATTAAAATAAATGAGAAAAAATAAAATGAAGAATTAGAGAAAAGATTAAACTGATACCAGGGAAAGTGTGTGTGTTTTCTTATAGCAAAGCTACATCAGACTATCTCCTGAGCCCACCGAGGGGAATCGAACCTCTAATTTTAACATTGTAAGTCCGTTGACTTACCGCTCTATCAGCTTGGGGCGGGAGAATGGGACAGAGAAAGAGTTTATAATGAGAGCTGATTTTGTGCAGATACACTGATGCGTTGTTAGACTAGCTACAAATAACTTCAAAGCCTCTGATCCAGAAATCTCTGTACATCACACAACAATTACAGCATAATAGGCCGAACTTCCAACGGAAAAGAGATTGTATATTCATTGCACAATCTAGAATTGAAACAATCACACTAAAAGTTATACCATCAACTGTGATCGCTTTAAAGAGCAGGGCTATTTTGAGCAACGGAGCAAAAAGGTTTAGATCATTATTTATAGCGCTGAAATATTAAACTAATTTGTTTTTGAAAAATTATAATGTTTGTAGTATTTATGGAGCAAATAAATGCTGTATAACTATATAAGGGATTCTATAAAAAGTTTAAAGTTGCTGTTTTCAAGTCAAGGTTTCGAAACTGTTACAAACTTTTACCTATACGCAGGTTATTATCGAATTATAAGCCTTTTAATGCAAGGTTAATTGCTAAGTAATTGACTATGGACCTGCTTTTTTGTTCATTACTAGTTTCAAAAAACGTGAATTGCAATATAATTAATAATTTTGTCGCTGCTTGGATGTAAAAGAGGGACTACCTCGAATAATTTTCAAATTAACCATAATATTCCAAGAACTGTCAGTATATCTCAAATTCTGATCAGTGATGAGGATAC
The DNA here is from genome assembly GCF_004210375.1 of Tachypleus tridentatus. NCBI lineage: Eukaryota > Metazoa > Arthropoda > Merostomata > Xiphosura > Limulidae > Tachypleus > Tachypleus tridentatus. The sequence continues at coordinate 237,843,768 of NC_134837.1, read as the reverse complement.
TTTTTTTACAGTTTGAAATAAGAAAATGTACTGGTTGAAGACTTTATACTGAAAAAATGATCGATATCATTTAGATTCTGATCCATATGTCGAAAGTTTGATGAGAGCTTTCCATAAGATGCCTTTCCAGTTCCTCTTCCCCATTGTGCCAGATGAAGGAACCATTGCAATAAACCAATCAGTGAAACAATTGAGTTATGCAATTGAAACTTAATGGAGAGATGCAGTATTTGCAAAAAAACAAAAACTCGAACATTTTGCAATGTCACTAGTGTAAGCTGTACAAAGTACATTTAAGACATCTTGGTGTACCAGCCAACACGTTAACAAAGTTACTAGTTGATTAAAAGACGAGTGACACATGCAATCTTTAATACATCGTTGTTGTAAATTGATCCCATTATGTCATAGTAAAATAGCATAGGTGAACTAAAACCATGGAGCTACTAAGAACATGCATTACTTAAATTAAAACAAAAACATAAATGCATCACATCTCAAGTCTCATCAAAGGTATAGAAAGGTCCAGTTGATCCCATATCTAATACAACTATTTATGTATATATGTGTGTGTTTGTTCAGGACCATATACTGATACCAAAACATGTTCAAAATAGCCTCAGTAGATGGTGAGCAATAATTTTTCATCTAGTGACTCAGTCAAAATGGAATCAGCTACTGTGGCATGTCCTGAGGAATTTATGATTGGAAAAACACTCGTGGATCTGAAGAATAATGATGTGATATACGACCTACCCAGGAAAATCATAAACCAGCCTGTGATAAAACAATAAATACATTTGATGTGAATGGAAATAAAACTGGATTTAATCAAGGTGGTATGGTATGTCTGAGTAATACACATCACAAGAGAAGGCAAAAGTTAAGTAGATATTTAGATGATAGGCAATCCACACTGAAGGTCATACTCTGTGATTATGTTTGGAAGAATATCAGTAAGAGAACGATCAACTGGATTACTTCCCAGAAGAAGTTGGTAGTGGAAATTCAAGCCATTGAGAAGTTTAGAGCTTCTGTTGAGACTGCATCTGGAGAAACATCACGGATGGCCCTGTCAGTTGATTCACATGACCAATTGTCCAGGAAGATCCCCTCAAGACAGGATGGCCAGTGGCATTAAGGAACAAAATGTTATCCTGTCCGTATAACATGGCCCTAGGAAGGAAAAAATAGAAAGAAAAGATTTGGTGAATGAACAGTTTAGTGTGGTGTTTTAATTATTTTTCTGTTAAGATTGTTCAAAGAACTTTATTATCTAGGATAAGGGACAATGTCATAAGCTGTATTTTTAACATTGTAATTTAAATGTTAGGTGAAGGGAGCTGCCAGTCGTAATAATGACATTATATTAGACCAAGACATTTTTAAAACTGTGATATTAGGATTTCAAATACATTCAAGAATAGATTATTAATATGGGATTAGCAAATCGTGAAGAAGAAAATTGAAGTATTGGTTACTCATAAGTAATTTTCTCTTTTGCCAATTTTTTTTATAAATCATGTCAGAAAGAATGCTACAATCAAGTAGTCAAGTGTGACACAGTGTTAGCCATTTGAAGCATTTAGTGCTATCAATCTGAGCAGCAACTTATACACATATAGGTTAAGTTTCCGTCAAAAGAAACAAAAAGTTACATCAAGCAAAAACATTGGAGAGAAAATGAAAACATTTCAAGTGAAACAAATATGAATTGTACTGTGATATAATAAGCATGACAACGTACCTTGGTGATTCAGCATAACGTTTGGAGCTCATAACTCAAAATGTTATGGTTTGATACTTGCTGAATCAAACAAAGTCACGTTGATGCTACTGGTGTAGTATTTCAAGGTTCACTTATTTTCCTAGCAAAATAGTTCATTATTACATACATTGTCTATCAATGAAACCTTCAGTCCTTCATGGCTAGTCTAGAGTGGCTTCTACTAGCTTTGGAGTAATGTAAAGACTATTTCAATGAGTCTCCGACTCATCACGTTGCATGTCGCCATGGCGACTCTCGGTATTCAGTGCCTCGACAGATTAATCCTAAGAGGAATTACTTGTTCAGAAAGTAAGACTATACCAGATTATATAGTTCTTCTTCCTGACTCTGTAGCTATAGCTACAAGAAAAAAGAAGTCGTAGACATCCACAAGAAAGAATTCCAAGACAGCCAGCGTTTACTGACACAGTCATTTACTCTCAGTGACGAATTCTTTTTCATGGTTATAAGACTTTTGACGAATGTAAACTGGAAGTTCTTTAACTATGATGCATTTTTAAAATTTTAACACATAACAGTTATAAAAATTATAAAAAAAACAGTCAACTCTGTACAACATATTCTCAACAGGGCACAAAAATGTCTTCTTCAATTACTTTGTGGTATTCTCAGGGAACAGTGCATTATCTTTAAAATAGCACGGGGTTGAGAAAAATTATTTCACAGAATAAATCTTAATTATCTGATTTTAACTATATTTAAAGAATAAAAGAAGTTAGGCACAGTAATTAACAAAATGAAATAGTCTTTATTCACAAAGCGAAACATAATCAAAGTTTAATAAATGTGTAATAGTACATAATGGGCAAAACCTTTCGTGAAAATCTGGAAAATAAGACTGTTGAATCTATGTGAAGTATTGTGTGAAGAGTTGTTCCAGACTGACAAAATATAGTATTATAAACACAAAACAATGACGTTATTCTTCTCAATGCAAATTCCAATAAAAATAAGTTTATGTACTTCATTATGACTTAGCCCACCAATGTAAAAGACCAATCAACTTTCGTAGTATATTAACAAGATGGTATATGTAATAATTGGGAAGAATGAGTCAAAATAATAGGTAGCAAGGGTAAAAGGATCTTAGCTATTTTCTTGACCAACAATATTTCTTATAGTTACATGAAAATTTGAGAAAAATCAAATTAAATAACGGGATAAATAATATTACAATTTCGTTTTATTCATTCAAAATTTTAATAGAAATGAATCATGCAATAGTTATAGTATACGAAACGTTTATTTATTTTTAGTTTGGACAAGTAAAATTTTCATATATGTTCACATGTATGTATATATATTCCTATTGAAGAGATTGCCGTAGCATTTTATAGATTTGTATACTACCTATAGCACTCTGACTATGTGGCAAACTTTTTTGTGGCATTACGAGAATAAGCCTTCTCTATTTTTGTTGGTGGAATGAACGAAGATGTGAGTAACGGGTGAATCATTAGAAATTACATTATTTTGTAAATAATCATGTTACTCTTTCAGTATTATTCCGATAAACAAAATAATCGCAAATCTTCCTTTGGGTCCCCTGGTGATACTTCTATCTGTTTAGAAAACAACGCTGTTCTTTTTTCTGTGAACTTGTTTCACTTTGATTGTTTTGGTATTCAACAAAGATTACCTTCCATTTTGTTTTATACTGTGTTTGAAGAGTACCTTTTTCTTCAAACAGAGTCAGAATCAATATTTTAGCTTTACAGAAGTTGAGTACATTATATCAAATCAGTTTTAGGGCTTCATCACTTTATTACAGTTTATGTTGCAACATTTGGTCATGTTCTATATTATGACCATTTATGTTGACACTAAACTCTGCAGCGTAGTTTCTATTGTTGAAGGCTCTATCATAAGGCTGTTATGTCAAAAGCACAACACTATTGCCTACATACTTTCCATAAGTCATCTTTCAAAAAGCGTTTGGATACCTCTAGTAGTGTTTATAAGGAAGAAGGAGATTACATTCAGGTTCCGCATTGATTTTAAGTGGCAAGCGAATGTGGTAAGTCGTGTTATTGCCTTTCTACTACTACCGTGAACATATAAATGTCTGGAAGCACTGGAAGGAAATAGTTTGTACAATTCGAGTTTGGTTGGATGATGGAAACACAGTTGAGACTATTTCCAGCACAGGAAATTGGTTTTACAAGTTTTGTACCATGTCATTTAGCATGTGCAACATGTCCTGTCACCTTTGAGAGGCTGATGGAACTTACATTGAAGAGGTTGCAATGGTAGAAGTGACTGACCTATTTCAACAATGTCTGAGGCTGAGAATCTGAAAATGGCATTCCTGAGGATAAAAAAGGCAGTATTGCAAGTGAAACCAGGAAATTTGGAATTAATGCACATGGAAGTGAAATTTCTATCATAATGTGGGTAGAAAAATAACTTCCATGGATTCTGCTGAAATAGCAGTGGTGTAAGATTAGCTTCAACTTTTGACAAAATGAGAAGTAGGTATTTTACTCAGGTTTGCATCATACTACCAATGTTTTTTGCCAACTTCTCCAAAATTACTTAATCATTATTGGCTCACAGTGAAGCAGAGATGGTTTAATAAAAGATCTAGTGTTGTGATATCTATAACAAAACTTTGAGTTTCTGCCAGACACTGACGCCAGTAATGGTGGAATTGGAGCAGTGTTATCTCATTTATAGAATGGAGTAAACATGAAATCATGTACATTAGTCATACATTCACAGTTCCTTGATGCAGATATTGTATGATGATAAATAAACTGTTTGCCGTTGTGGATTTTATAAAACACTTTGGAAAATACCTGTACTCTAAGAAATATTACCGTTCGAGTGGACCATGTGTTAGTGTAATAGTTTACGATTTTTTTTTTAATCCCAATGTCATTATAATGAGTTGGAGCATTCTAGGAATATTACTTCGTCATACATTATTTTCTTGGCTAACAACATGGAAATTTAAACAAACTGGGTCACTTTGTTTAACTAAATTCTGTTGACGATTATTTAGTTAATGATAAGTGAAGAGAAAAGTGTATGACTTTAATGGCTCACAAGTAATGACACTTAATTAAATTAACACTATTAAGATGTGGCCTTAGAAAGATACATATGACAGTTGTAAAGTCTCTTTAGTTGGAGCTGAAAACACTTTTTTGTAAGTCTTTAGTGAATTTCATGATATGTAAAAAAGAAAGATACACAGATATTCGTGCCTCAAAAAATACATGTTTGTAGTTCCATTTGGGCATAAGAACATCACATAAAATATTTTATGAGTGTTATTTGGGTCCTTAAGCTGCTCTTCACCGAAATTTTGAAGTGTTAACCATTGCTTTAATCCACCAGTGGAATTTTCTACTGAATGGTTCGTCATCATTACGTCATCTTAGCCTTTACATGTTGTTTATGCCTTAAACGTTCAATAACAACTGGGCTCTCTATGTTTAGCAGAAAATACGTATTTGTAATTCTGTATCATGGATCCCAGCAGTAATTATAATGAAATAAATTTATTATAATGGTGTTATCCAAAGTGTTATAATGTGTTTGGTCGTTTTAAAGCTTATTAACCATTTCATCAATGCATGATTTACTCAAATTGTAAACTTTCTACCGTGCAAATAGTATCAAAAAAGTTTTATGAAGACATTATCTGCTAGTGGTTCTTTCTTCATTGTACAGTATCTGAATTCGGGTATGTTAATAATGCAACTAGCATATGATATTATATAATACACTCTGTCCTGCAATTATAATAAAAACTTCTTTAATTCACTACTGTTGGCATTTGTATATAAAAGGAATTCACAATCCTTTTGCCGATATACTAACACTGAGACTTCTGCTAACACACACTTTAAGGACTGGAATGCTTGCTTGTATTTCTCACTCCATCTGAAGTTTATCTCTGCCTTTGTAAAAGCTGATAATGGTGAGGGGAATTAGGAGAACTTAGTAAAAAACTTCGGAAGTACGATATAGAATTAATTACTTTAGGTTTGATGAAAGGATGTAGCTAATCTCGTACCACTTTTACTGCTTTAGCAAGATCCGTGGAAATTCCTACTCTTCCTACAATATGCTCAACATTTTTGCTTCTCTGCACATGAACAGACCTTTCTTGAGTTTAAGTTTCAAGCCTACCTATTTTTATCCACAGACTAGTACATGCAATTAAACATCAAGACATTGTCAACACAGATCAGAAATTTCTCCCATTACAACTCTTTCAGAGTAAGCTATGTTTGAAAGTAGCAGATGTACTATACGGACTGAACAACGTGATGAAAAATCACACAATCCACATCTCGTATTAAAACAGTCTTGGTGTTAATGTCAATGCACAGTTCTTCTTGTCACTATTCGGATATGAGATCTAGCATATTGAATCAATGAGCCCTTCCAATGCATTCATACATTCATATTTTGGTGATGGAATGCCATCAGTGTAACTTATGGCATTCATCCATCCTAACTCAAAGTATATTTTAAGTATACCTTCCTTCTTCCTGACAATCGCTATTTCAGACGACAAAGTGTATGAATTTATCTTTTAGCATCCAATGTATTTCAGTACTGGCGACAACCCTTATTCTTCAGGGGTTTCAGCATGGTGGATATTTAATAGGACATGTGCAACATGTTTCTATGTGATTTTATATTATTGTAGTACAGCCTAATCAGCCAACTGGTCCCATAAATGCAAAGGCATATTCTGACATCAATTTACTAAGTTACTTCTGTTGCATTGAACCTAGATTGTTTGCACAATCTTGAACTAATAATTTCCAGTATGTTAATATCCATGTACTTAATTTTGGATAAGGAGCAATAAATAGAACAATAATTACCAGTAACATTTTATTACTATTATCGTGATCATTCCAGTTTTTAGCTGGATAAATGATATCTCATAATTGTAGAACAGTACCAGAACATTATCCTCTTCTGAACAAATAATATCAGAGATAATCCTGCTTGCCTTTTGGAAAGGAAACAGCCAAGTTCATTCGTTAGCTAAATACCCACATTATGTGGCACTAACATCCATAAAAACCATAGAAGACCACTTAGATAGATGAGGGACTGTGATTTCCTCTCCAAAATAAATTTATGAAGTTTACTCTTTCTGGAGTCAATATGGCCAACGTTGGATCACTCTATCATGGAAAACCATTTTACCCATTTCTAATATAAAACTAACTGATAAGCTTTACAACATAATCATCCCAAAAATATTGCTGATGGAACTGAAGATGACTGCAACTACCTTCATTCCATAAGTAAAACCTATTAGATATAGTCAGAATATGATTTCCTTATTCATATATAGTTTATTTCCAGTTGCATTAAAAAACATGTTAACTAGCCCAAATGGTGATTTTGTTTAAAATACCTCATGTAACAGTATTATAACTACCACTGCACCAATTGGTACTATAAAGGGAACATACTTTGAAACCTAACTTGCCCTGAAAGAGCTGAGCTAACTACCACGCTTCTTTTCAAAAACTGTTTGTTGCACTATCCCTTAGTTTCCTGGGACGACAATAGCAGTAATTACTGCCGGTAATTGACTCTTCTGAAGCTATTAAAGCATCAGTCAAACCCAATGCTCTTGTCTACGTTACTGTTCGGTGGAGCAGGTACAGTTCACTCGAAAGTGATCTATTTTCCACAGGCCAAATATACACGTCACTTCTCCCTCCCTGGACAATATATTGCCAGATTCATTAACAGTATGCATTGTGGCCTGTATATCATGGTAGTATCATAATAGCTTTATCCTGCATTGCAATGCCAAGATTTGTGGATGATTGATTAACCTTCAACTTGGTTTTAACCTAGCATTATGTAAGTACTTGACAGAATAGTTTGTCTGAGATGAAGTCATTTCATTTACTGATAAATTTTTCTTCCTCTCCTATGCTGGTTCAGAATTACGATTTTATACTACATCACGAAAGAAACTACTTTAACAGGGGTAAGAATATTTTTCACATTCTGGTAACACTACATCATTTCACTAGATAGCTTTTCCATAGACGTATCAACAATAATATCCATATAATTTACAGAGATATTTGTAGGTAAACTTTACCATGTGATTTGCACATATCCTTTTTTAAAATGGTCAAGATTCTGTGGCATCTATATAACAAGCCATGAATATGGTCCTATGAACTGCTATATTTTTTACTGGTTCAAACCTTTTTAAAACTTGATAATAACTTCCTTATTAAATAGTTTTATTCAAAATCTAGGCTATTGTGCATATAGTCTAGATTTTGAATAAGACTTCCAACAAACTGTTCTGAAATCAAGTCACTCCAAGCAAGTACATTCCTAGAATGCTTCAGGAAATGGCTCTAATCTTCATTTACTGTGCCTTTAAGAGCAGTAATGTAATTTATTTCAATTTCCGTATGGAGAATTGTGATCATGACCAGATATTCTCCTTTGCATCAATCATTTGAGCTGAGATGTCCCCGACATTAGTGGTACAGTATGACAGAGGCAACCAGGGACCAGAACACACTGACAAGTAATGTCCTCTGCTCTTGTGTGGCAGAGCAATGAGTCATTCTAAGCAGGTGAATATAGAGCTTCTTCCTACGCTGTGAAAGTCCATAACTCTAAACTCGTTGTGACCAACAGCCTAGAAATGAGAACTGCTGGAATTTGGTGCAACCACACTGGCTAATTACACAGGTCTGGAATTGTTTTATTTTCTTGATACATTTACATACTCTACAATAATTCATGTTTTGAAAATAATATCAAATAATGAGTCATTCTAAGCAGGTGAATATAGAGTTTCTTCCTACGCTGTGAAAGTCCATAACTCTAAACTCGTTGTGACCAATAGTCCAGAAATGAGAACTGATAGAATTTGGTGCAACCACACTGGCTAATTACACAGGCCTGGAATTGTTTTATTTTCTTGATACACTTACAAACTCTACAATAATTCATGTTTTGAAAATAATATCAAATAATGAGTCATTCTAAGCAGGTGAATATAGAGTTTCTTCCTACGCTGTGAAAGTCCATAACTCTAAACTCGTTGTGACCAATAGTCCAGAAATGAGAACTGATAGAATTTGGTGCAACCACACTGGCTAATTACACAGGCCTGGAATTGTTTTATTTTCTTGATACACTTACAAACTCTACAATAATTCATGTTTCGAAAAATAATTTCAATTTATCTTTATCACGCAAGAGTTTTCACAAAACGTCATTTGTACTTTTACATAAGGCCTGGCATAGCCAAGCGCGTAAGGCGTGCGACTCGTAATCCGAGGGTCGCGGGTTCGCGCCCGCGTCGGCCCAAACACGCTCGCCCTCCCAGCCGTGGGGGCGTTATAATGTGACGATCAATCCCACTATTCGTTGGTAAAAGAGTAGCCCAAGAGTTGGCGGTGGGTGGTGATGACTAGCTGCCTTCCCTCTAGTCTTATACTGCTAAATTAGGGACGGCTCGGTGCAGTGGGCTAACAACCTGCTTACTTAAATACTTGTTGAAGAATCCGCAAGCGATTGCAGCTCTATGTTCCTAGATGGAATCTAATGGTGATAACTAACTAACTTTTACATAAGTGAATCAATTTCATTAAAATAACGACATTTTTGTTATTCTTAAAATGTTGACAGCCACTGGTTATAGATTTCTCTAAGTCAATCGTGACGTGAGAGTCTTATTGATCGTTCGAGAACCAAAGAAAAACACACCGCTAGTATATAAACGGTTAACAGGCCGCTTGACATATAATTTCTGGATAGTATTTGTTTGCACGTGATATTATTTTTTCTTTTCAATATTATTTATTCATCGCTATGGCAAAAAAATGTTACATAAAGGACCCAGTCATATTCCGTGATATTTGCGGTAAAGTTTTTTCTTCCAGATTTGTAAAACATCCTTAGGTAATTAAAAATTTATAATATTTTCGAAATCTGCGTAACTGAATTACGGAAAATCAGTAAAAAAATTAAAGGTTTTTAAAATTAAGTGTTTTGAATTTTGCGCAAAGCTAGCCGTCCCTAATTTAGCAGTGTAAGACAAAAGGGAAAGCAGCTAGTCATCACTACCCACCACAAACTCTTGGGCTAGTCTTTTACCAACGAATAGTGGGACTGACCATCACATTATAACCCCCCACACGGCTGAAAGGGCAGGCATGTTTGGTGTGACGGGAATTCGAACCCGCGACCCTCGGATTACGAGTTGAGTGCCTTAATCATCTGGCCATGCCGGGCCTAAAGAAGTTTGAATTCGCAGGCTTGTGTTATGTAAGCCAGATTGAGTCTGACAGATTATGTAACAGCCAAACTAACATTTTGTTATATTAATTGTATGGCTCTTTAATGTTTAACTTGCATTTCACAAACTGTTTCTTGGTAAGTAAATAGATTTACAGTAGTATGTATGAATGAGTATAATAATGCATAATCAATTACACGTGTAGTCTGTAAATGTAAGTACTTGTACTTGCTTATAGCTGAGATGAGTATAAGTGTCAGTGAGCACTTATTTTATGAATCATGAAGGAGTGCTTGGAAATGATTTATACTTTTAGTAAATTAAAGTAAAAATTAACATATGATTGAATCTCAGAAGGCCTATTCTTTCAAAACCTGAGGATTGGCATCAATGAAACATTAAAAATATAATTTTGAAATTAGAAATAAAGTAATTATTTGGGCAAACATTTTAAAGAGCTGTTTTTAATAACACTGTATAATATTTTAGGGTAAATGCAGGTTTATATACGGCCCGGCATGGCCTAGTGCGTAAGGCGTGCGACTCGTAATTCGCGGGTTCGCGCCCGCGTCGCGCTAAACATGCTCGCCCTCCCAGCCGTGGGGGTGTATAATGTGACGGTCAATCCCACTATTCGTTGGTAAAAGAGTAGCCCAAGAGTTGGCGGTGGGTGGTGATGACTAGCTGCCTTCCCTCTAGTCTTACACTGCTAAATTAGGGACGGCTAGCACAGATAGCCCTCGAGTAGCTTTGTGCGAAATTCCCAAACAAACAAAAAGCAGGTTTATAATAAAAATATTTTTCATTTTCGCAATCACATTTTATTATTTAAATAAGTATTCATTTTGAAAGGTTGATGGCGCTGATTGGACAGATTTAGTTTAGAATAGTGATGCTGAACGAATCAGGAATATGATACCTTGGCTATTTGTAACAGTAGGTTTTATTGTAATATTTTACTTCATATTGTTGCAGTTTGGTTATGCTGTTGTGATATAGGTTATTATCGATATCAGTACAGAATTTTTTAAATCGAGTGAGCTTTATTCTATTGTACTAAGTTTCATGAATGTGTCTTCTCTGTTGTCAGTATTGATGACAAACGTCAAAAGACAATGCTAATTTCTGATGCTGTTGTCAGTAGTGTTACATTGACACATAAATTACGTTAAAAAGACCTGTTTCACATAAAATATGTTATTAATGTTAAACCTTGTGTAACTGTTTCTTATTTAATTCACAAATAATTCAATTCATACTGGTTTCTGAAATTTCGTGTCAGTATTTTCCATGGCACAAGTTATATAATTTAAGAGGAAAAGTAAATTTAAAAACTTGTGAAAAATAGAATATTATTACTAAGGAGTGGTTGCTCAGATTTCGTAACATCTTACCCTAGACACTAAAAGTAAAGAGTTGAAAGTAGTTTGTGGGTGGTACTAGAGGTAAAATGTGTATATACTTTTAAAAGGATATAGCTGGATACTAAAAAGTAAAAGATACTGAAGACTGTAATGTTGCATATTATCACATATATAATCTTGTAAGTGTTACCAACAGCTTTCATCTTCTGCCACATATTTTATAACATTTATTAACATACATTTTCACACTGATGTAAAATATATATTGCTATTGGAAACAAATAAACTGTACAATGTATCTATATGTACAGGAAGTGTCTATCTAATTACAGGTTAATAAATTATTGCTGACTAGAGATTAAAAATAGAAGCAAGTAATATTTAACTACATATTTTACTCTGTAAAGATGTAACTGGAAATACTGTAAATACATTTTATTTCCTGAATATCTTGAAAATATGTTCAAAGTTTTGTATTACAGTTTTACCTAATTTTGCTGATAGTCATATTCCTGAATAAGAAACTTCAGCTATTCAACAGATTGGCCTAACCTTTATCTAGACTTCTCTTAAACTAACCAGTTTATCATTCTTCCAACAGTGTACATTCCAAGACCATCATGTTTGGTGACGTGGTTAAGACCATCAGTCTTTCTAGTTTCAGCATTGTTGCATTTTTAGCTCTTTTTTTTCATTATCTTGTGATTCTGCCATTATTTTTCCTGGAATTTCAACCTGTGGTGGTTTAATTATCTGGTATATGGAAATTTTTTAGACATAGATATATATTTCTGCATGAAATCTAATCAAAATATACATTCTTCTTTAATGTTATTCACACCTCATATTGTGTAGGAAAGGTTCTCAAAAGAAAATTTGTTCCAGCTTCCCTCTTGCTGGAACTTTGACTGTTTGCATCAGTCAGTATTCCTGCTTTATCTCTGGAGCTTCCAGCTTTCATTACAAGGTCTGATTGAATAATGATAGCTATAGAACCATTGTCCAATGACATATTGCATTAAATTTGTGGGCAGATGGACTCATTCACTTAAATAATGGATTTGCTGTTTCAAGTGAGGCAGAAAGAGCATCTTCAGAATATTGCCTTTCTGATTATTATCAACAGTTGATTCATTAGTTTTAGATGCAAGTTTCATGTATTTATGCTTAAAAGAGTTCCTTTCAACCATCAAGAACAATTTCTGCTTTCAAAAGACTAGGTTGCAGTTACTTGCACACTGCTTTATATGATAATCTCAATATTTTTCAGTTGTTTTCTTAGTTGTTTGTTCCTGGCACTAATTTTGTCCTTAGTAAGTTTAACAGTTTATTTTAAAAATGTACATGTACTTTTTTTTGGTCTAAGTTGCACATCTTCAGAAACCTTGGTATCTATAAATTGGTTGCTTGCCAACAAATTCATCATTCCACAGAGCAAGTGAATGAGAAAATTGGCAAGTCTCCCTGTCTCTTTAGTACAGTTGGGTGATTAACATAATTAACTGGCATAATTATCTTTGATCATTATTTAGTATCATATCAAAATAACCCATTAATCTAAATTATGATTAAATTAATGAATACAATCATGTAATTGAACTATTAGGTTGTCCAGAAATAAATGTCATTTTTGAATTGTAAAGTTTAGAAAAGTATAAATCAGTGTTGTTAAACATGCTTTAATCAAATAAGCACCATTTGCTTCAACACACTTTTGCCAATGGGTAATGATGTTGTTTATGCCCCAGCTGTAGAAATCAAAGTTTCTGTGGTTAGTGAATTCCCTGAAAGCTTCTTCTGCAGTTGCATGGTTTTGAAAATCTTTACTGTTCAAAAAGTTGTTAAAGTGCTTGAAGAAATGAAAATCTTGTGCAGCATAATTGAATAATTTCGTGACTCATGCCAACAATAAGCTTGTCAAAATGAGCATTTTTTATCATTATAATTCCGATTTTTCTTACTACTCAAGTCTTGTGTAAGATTAACATGTTAGGTGATTGTAATGTATTAGTGAGCCTTACATTTAATAAGGAATAATAAATGCCACTGTTTGCTTAACTCTTGATTTTCAGTAAGTTCAACTAAACTCATGTATTTCCTCCTTTCTATGCTTTTAAACTTTATTTCAGAAAATTTTTTCTAATGTGACACTCAAAATCTGTTAGGTTGACACTAATGTCTGGTTGTTGATGGGGCTCTCACTCAGAAGACTGCTTAATTACATTAAAACTAGTCTTTTTTTTTAATGTCTTCTGTAAGTTCTATAACTTTCTATACTTCAATCTGTACATTTTCTGCTGTGAATCTTATATGTTCTTGTAATCCCTCCCTTTGCTTTCTATCTTTTTTTCTTAAACTTTTAACTTCCCATCTTTTTCCAGTAATTTACACTATATTTTTTCTTTATTTTCTCTCTACTATTTTTCATTTCTTGTAGATTTTTTTATTAGTTCTAGCATGTTATTCTCTTGTAGTTGTAGCAGTTATATTGTTGAATGGACTACTTTGTAAAAAATAAACTTCAAGTTCAGTTCACTTACTACTAATGAAAGTATTTTATTTCTTTGGTTACAATTTCACTTGCTACTATCTTCTCTTGAATCTTGTATGTTTATCATTTTTTATACCAATATTTTTTCAATGTGATATCTTACCTTCACTCAGTAAAAGTCTTTTTCAAGTTGTACTTCCCTTTATTAGCACATATTTTCTCTCACTACTAGCCCTGCTAGTCCCACTTGTTACTAACAGGCAAATTATCATGCAGCAACTATTGACCAGTAGGAATGTGATACTACCCTTATAATTAGTTCTCTTTGATCATGTACATGTTAACCACATCTCATTTGGCAGTCATACTGATCAGAGGTGTTTTGTTTGGGCTTCAATTAACTTTCCCACATGTTTCTATTTCAGTTAATTTGTTCTTTTAAATTTTTTTTTTGAGTTATGATTTCTTTTATTTTCAATTTCAATTTCAGGAATTATGCACTGACAGTTTTGAGTGGTAACAACTATGACTGCTTTTACTGTAATTGTGGCATTTCTGACTATATCCAACATTTTGAAACCACAATTTTGGCCCATGAAGTGATGATCTGGGCTTTCAGGAGTTGACCAATTTCATTGCAACAGTCAAGACACTTATGTTTGTCCTCATGAGGTTTTTCAGTTTTCTTTTAATTTTGAATTTGTACATTCTTTTTCTCTCTCCTGAGTATGCCCTTTAGTCAAGTGTCATTTTGGAGGACTTACTAAGACTTCTTTTCACTTTGATACCTTTTTTATTCAAGTGTATTATGTTCTGTACTCATCTCCTGTTTCCTATTTTCCATCCCTACATTCTTAGGGATGAGTTATTGGGTTGTTATTTAGTATTTCCTCCTCCCCATACATTGGAGTTTATGTAAGATGTTTATGAAGAGCATTTGCATTTAAGGGTTTGTATGCATTGACCCCTATCTAGTATGGATGAATATGTTTTTAATTATCAGTAGGGATCAGATCCTGTTAATCTTATTACATTTTCCAGTATTTGTCTTACTCTTTTTGAGTTAGTAGGGCCACACTCCTTCAGTTTGCCGACGTTTGGAGGTCTTTGACGGTTGAGTCATAGGTTCTGAAAGTTGTTACAGTATGTATGGTTCTCATCTTCCATTCTTTTTCACTGTTGTCTCACAATCCCATGTTGTCTCTTCTCCATTTCTCACCTTTATGATTGTTCTGATTCCGCCTAATTCCTTTGCCCTGTCAAAGCTGTCTGGTGATATGTGAAATATACTGTTCTCTTTCATGGTTCCAGAGTTAATTTGTTTATTTTGTGTAATCTTTGTCTCGCTTATGGCCTTTTTCCAAATACCCTTCTACATTGAATTTCCTATTTCATTCACTTGGCATTTGCTTCCCCTTCTCCTGATGATTTTTGCCTTTTTCATGCTTTCTATCTATTGGATGCATCACCTTACCATGTCTCTGACTGTACGTTTCCATCTTCCCTTGGGGGACATTATCAGTGCTGCAACTGACTAGCAGAAAATACTCTGTTTATTTTTCTTTGCAGGGGCCTTTATTGCAATTTTTGATCCCACTCTTGGTCAAATGTCTGACCAGGTACACTTAATCTGCCATGCATGACTTGTGAACATGCTAGATAATTGTGCCATTGAGACTCTTCCTACCATGGACCTGGTGTGCCATTCCAGATGCCACCAAATGTTGGTTGATTGTTTCATTCGTGTTTTTACTCTTCTTTTAAAATACAATGTTATAACACTTATCTCAGTCATATTATGCCCACCATTGACATGGGGTGTTTCACAGGACCACTTCTAGGTATACCTTTCAGTCTTTTGCTTCATAAATGTGTTAATTGTGGATCACATACTCATGAACTAATATGAGTAAAGTAGATAGAGATTACTTCCCATCTCTGATAATCCATAACATTTGAGGCTCTTCCTATCATGGACATAATTACCAATTCCATTTGCCACCAGGTGTTGGATGATGCATTCTTTCAATGTGGTTCCTCTGGCTTTCAAAATAGGATATTGCAAAAATCATGTTGCACTTCTTTTGTGTTGTAGTCATTCAGACTCTCAAATGCACTTTTTCTCCTCCTTTTCCCAGTGGAGTAGGTGCAGATAGCCTAGTTGCTTTGCACCATAAAATGTCAAGCCAACCATCCAACCTCATGGAGCATGGGAGACCTTGCCACTTTTCAGTTCCTAGGCAGTGGGATGGTGGACCATGGAAACCTGTCTTCATGAGTGTGCACAATACCATTCATTTAAGAGTAGAGTGGATACATCTTCTTTTCTCACCCCATGATGCATAAGGATCATTCGTTTACATCCTCAGTCACTGGAATCCTCTTCCAGCAGCAAAGACCTGCCCAATCAACCCAGTGCAGGATCCGTGGAAGTCGATAGATCTCCCTCGAATAAAGACAGTAAAGAAAAAAAGACGTGGTCATAAACAGAAGGGTTCTTCACCAATTTACCCACACATAAATAAAAATGGCCACCCTGATGCAATGGAACTGTTAAGGTTTACGTTCTTGTCTGGATGACATAAAAGCACTGGTTGCTTCTTGCCATCCTGTTTGTCTTCCCTTATTGGAAATGTTTCTGAAACCTGCCGATGCAGTCACTTTTCAGCAGTTTTCTTTATACAGAAATGACAGGCTGTGTGATGGATGAGTGCATGGAGGGGTGGCACTGTTGGTTGATCAGCATGTGCCCACCCTATCTTTGCCACTTGACACACCCTTGGAGACTGTAGCCATCTGTGTCTCCTTGGGTCGTACCATCACTGTTTGTTCTCTCTACCTGTTGCCTGGAGAGACATATGATCAATCAGACGTTTATGCTCTCATTGAACAGTTGCCATCTCCCTTTTTAATCCTGGAGAATTTAATGAACATCATCCCATCTGGGGAAGTGCTGATATTGATAGGAAGGGCTGCTCTGTAGAGCATATGCTCTCTGATCACAGCTTTTCTCTTTTCAATACTGGTTCTTCTACTTATTTTCATGCACCTAGCCAGTCCTTTACTGCTGTTGATCTCTCAATTTGCTCCCCTTCACTATTTTTCCATTTTGCATAAAGGTTTGACAGTAATCCACAAGGCAGTGATAATTTTCCTATAATTTTGAGAGAGACTGGCCATGGTCGATGCCACCTGTCCCACGTGCCCTGATGGAAACTGGATCATGCAAGTTGGCTCTCTTTCACTGCTATTGCAGAACGTGATCCTGCCATCATCTGAAAGCTGTCAATAGACAACTGTGTGGCAGCAGTAACTGACTGTGTTATACAAGCAGCTGCTCAATGTAATTTTTAAAGCTTGACACATTTTCAATGATATCCTCATCTGTGGTGGAATCCTGTCTGCCACAGGGTCAAAAACAGGCATGGGATACTTTCCATAGATATCCCACACTCTCAAATTGCATTGCTTTCTAGCAGGCCTGTGCACGTGCTTGGTGAGTAAGTTGTCAAAGCCAGAAGAATCCTTGGATTAAGTTCACAACCAGCATATCTTCTACCACCAGTTCCAAAGTCACATGGGACAAGATTCAAAAGGTCAGTGGGCAATATAATTCTGTCCTCCTCTTGATCTTGCTCTCTGATGGCCAGAAAGTAGCTGGTACCCAGAGCATCACCAATACTCGAGGTGAAAACTTTTGCCAGGTATCTAGTACTTCTGCATCTTCCTCCACCTTCTTAGACATCAAAACTCGGCCAGAGCGATCACGTCTTTCCCTCTGAGTTTACTGTCTCTATGACTGTAATCATCCTTTGACACTGGTGTAACTCAAACTGGCCCTTCATCAGTGGTACATTGGTTGGACCTGATGATGTACACTATGAAATGCTGCACCATCTATCTCCTGCTTGTTTTACTTTTCTTCTGCTTGTTTTTAACCAAATCTGGCAGGAGAATGTTTTTCCTTATGCCTGGTGCCAGGCTATTGTCCTACATTTCTCTAAGCCTAGGAAGGATCCCAAGATTCCTCAAACAACCATCCAATAGTTTTGACGAGCTGTCTCTGTAAGACCTCAGAGAGGATGGCTAATGCTCATCTTGTTTGGTTCCTCGAACCAGTTTGGGTTCTGACAACAGCACTCCACCATGGACCACCTGATTCGATTTGAAATACCAATCAGAGAAGCCTTTCTCAAACAACATCTTGTATCAATATTCTTTGACATTGAGAAGGCTTATGATTCAACATGGAGGTATGGCATTTTGCAAGACCTCCATATATATGGGTTACGCAGCAATTTGCCCATTTTTTATTCAAACTTTTTTAATGGACAGGAGATTCCAAGTTTGTGTGGGGTCAACATTTTCCTGCTCTTTTCTACAGGAACTTGAAGTCTCTCAGGGCTGTGTTTTGAATGTCACAGTTCTCAGTATAAAGATTAATGCCATCACTGAACAACTCCCTCTCACTGTTGCAAATGGCTTCATTGTTAATGACTTTCACATCTCATGTCAGTTGTCCAACAAGAGGTATATTAAGCAGCAGCTACAGACTGCCCTCAATTGTTTACTGAAGTGGATCACAGCAAACAGTTTTAACTTCTCTCTCTCTAAAACAGTTTGCATGCACTTTTGCCACCAATGGGGTATTCACGCTGATCCTGAACTCCATATCAGTGAAGTTGTGCTGCCTGTGGTCCCTGAGACAAAGTTCTTGGGGCTTATCTTTGACTGTAAGCTAACCTTTATACCACACATCAAGCAACTGCGGGTCAAGTGTACAAGAACACTGAACATCCTCTGTGTCCTCTCTTCCACCACTTGGGGAGTGGATTGATGTTCTGTGCTAAAGATATATCGTGCTCTTATTTGATTGAAACTTGACAATGGAGCACTGGTCTATGGATATGCCAGAACCTCTCAGCCTTATAGATGTTGGACCCCATTCATCATCAAGAACTCTGGCTCTGCACTGGAGCTTTCCACATTTCCCCCAGTTCAAAACTTATACATAGTGTCTCATGAACCTTCTTTACACCTCCATTGTTTAGAACTGTCTTTACTATATGATTTAAAACTTCTTTCCTTACCAAAGCATCCCATGTGGGGTTGTGTTTTCCTTCCTTAGTGGGCCATACTTTTTCAGAATAGATTATCTGCCATTGCTCCTTTTTGCCTCCATATCCAGGCACAGTTGGATGAATTGGGTCTGTTCTTGGATAACTTGCTGTATCCACTGGTCAGCCCATCCCACCATGGCTTTTTACAGTCACAATTGTGACCTACCTTGAGTCATCTGGGAAAAGCAGACACTCCCAATTAGAAATACTGTCTGTTTTTTACTGAACATCTTTCAAACCATTCTTCCCTTTATATTTACACAGAATGGTTCGATATCAGGTGACTATGTAAGCTCTGTCATGGTTTGTCGTTTGTACGCAATTTCTCTTGCCCTCATTTCTCACAAACTGCACTATTTTTCTGACTCGCTTAGTTCTCTACTGGCCCTGGAATCACTTCACATTAGTTAACATCCTGTTCTTGCTGATATTCAAACCCAACTGGCCCATTTCTCTTTAGCATCTACTTCTGTCAAGTATTTTTGGATACTGGACCACGTCGGGATTCACAGGAATGAGCTTGCCGACACTGCAGCTAAATCTGTCTGCTTTGGCACTATCACCGCTGTGCCTCTTCCATACATGGACTATGGTCCTGTATCTAAGGCTCGGCTCCATGCCAGCTGGCAGTTAACTTGGAGTGAACAATGTGAAAATAAGCTTTTCTAAATAAAACCCTATATTGGACTTTGGCTGTCTTGCTTTGGTTAGGATCCGAAAGAGAAAGTTGTTCTAACTAGACTACGCATTGGTCACAGTTTTTAACTCATCATTTTCGTTTATCTGTAACTGATGCACCAGTGTGTAGTCTGTGTCACACTCAGGTCATGATAAGCCACATTTTACTTTCTTGCTGCCGTTATGACTCAATGACAGCACCATTTTAAACATGTTCTGTCCTGAGGTTTATTCATAACATTAGACAGTGTTATTTGTGATGATGACACTATCCATCTTGGAAATGTTTTTAATTTTTTTAATAGCCATTAATCTTTTTAATGCCATTTAATTTTTCTAATTTCAACTCCCTTCAAACATGTGATCAGGTTTTGTTTGCTCTTCAACATAAAAAATTTTCTCAACCCATACCAGTTGTTTTTACACATATATTTTTATCTAGAAGTGGATTTCCTCTTCATCATGGATCACAGTCTATCTAGTTTGATTTGAAATTAGAAAATGGCCATAATGTTAAAATACTCGAAACCAGGATTGAAAAGGCCAACTTCAGGTGACTAACGCTGCTGTTTGAACTACCTGTTAGTCATCTTGGTGAGTTATTATTAAAATGTTGCTAGAAGTCTTTTAAAACTTTTATTACTTTTTGAAAATGGCTATAACGTCAAATAACTAGGAACCAGGACTGGAAAGGCCAACTTCAGATGACTGATGGTGGTTTTTGTACTTACCTGTTTGTCTTCCTGGCCAGTTATGATAATTACAGTTATGCTACAGAAAGTCCTTTAAAACTTGTCTTACTGTAGTTTTTCTCTTAACATTATAAACTAGATGTAAACATTGGTTTTATGCTATTTATGTTGTTTTTTTTTAAACTTTGTTTTGTTTTACCTTAATTTCCTTTTGTGAATTTTACTAAAGTTACTTTAAGTTTTACTTTTTACTGGATGTTTGGTGCAGGTAGCATAGCTGCTTTGTGCCATGAAACACCAAACCAACCAACCCCAGGTGATTTCAGTCATCCACACCGCTCTGTGTCAAGTCCATTGCTCTGTACCGGCCAGAACAACTGTGGTTTCTGTGCCTGATCCAGCACCCATGTGCTCCACCATTACTTCTTTTTTGTATTCTATCCCTTATATGTTAATCTATGAGTGATGTATATCACAACACAAGAACATCTTTATTATTCTGATCAACTGGATTTAGAGTCCTGAAGTAGTTCAGCAATTTATCACTTTGTTATCATGTGCCCTGTTTACAGATCATTGGTAAATATCCTCCAGTCTGGTCAACTTGAGGTGAAAATGGTATGATCCTCTCTCCTATCCTTCACCAAGTGGTTGGGTTTTGAATTGCATTAAACTTACTGTTGGTATAATCTTCTTTCCTAACCCATATGAATGTCAGTCTATGGTGATTGTAGTTGGCTTGTCAAAAGTATGATCCTCTTTCCTTACCTCACATGGATGTCAGTTGCAGTTGATTTGCTGTGTACAGTCCATTGCACCCTAGCCACTGTATGCCTTGGGGTGCATTCTTTTATTCAAACCTACATTTCTGTCATCAAAGGGATTGAGATTTCATTATCAGGTTATTCTGATCCTTATCCAACCATTGTTCATTCCCTTTTGGATGTGCTCTTCCCATTTACTGCCCAAGTTTGCAATACATTTTTTTTTCTACACTGGGTGTAGAGTATTTCTTATACAGGAGTGGTGTAGTCTCCCAAGTAAGATCCCCTCTTTCAGATGTTCTTTAGACATTTGCAAAGAATGCTCCTTTCTTCTCTTGAGAAAAAGAATCACTATCTCTGAGGACAGGTAAGTACTTATGGTAAATATATCTTAAGTATTGGAAAATTATAACTGTGAATTTTTTGTACATTTCTTTATTATGTTGAAGGCATAAATTCAGATTATTTTCTTCATATATGTAATGCTTTTTTACAGTAAATTATTATGATTGTGTAAGTTTGTATATATACACACTCACACACAAGTAGCTAATATATGAATGAACAATAATGAAATATTTTATGTTTAAAGGATAGTCATTCAAAATGAGTAGTCAGCAAAAAAACTAGTGGTGGTTGATTCAAAAGCCATGGACCTTCTTAAAAGAGAAGATGAATTTAGGTAAGCATAAGTGCATGTATACGTATTTTTGTACTTATGCATAATGTACAATGCTTAATTGGAACTGAAAATGATTCTTTAAGTCAAATTTAAAGTATTAAATTTGTATACATATATTGAACTTGCAACCTGTACATCCAGTTAACATGGGATTGTGGTTTTGCTGTTGTAGATAATATGAAGTGTTAAACTTTATGGATTATGTGGATTTCTTTTGCCATACTTACTTGGATGGCCAGAAGATACATTGCTTATGAAATTATTCTAATTTAATTTACAGCAATGTCTTAAGTGATAGAAAATCATTTGTTCTGTCATTATAATTAGTTATCAGCAGCATCATTCTGTGTATTAGTAGGCTTGAATATAAAGTTTTTTCTGTGTTTAAAACAAATATTCACTATTGAAAGCAAAGCTGATGTCAAAGCAGTATGCTGTATACGCACACGTACACAATAGTTATTTTGATGTCAATTATGTAAATGTGTTTTCACAAAATAAGTGAAATTTATAAGTTATGTCAACTGTAAGCCACGTTTAACACAGTTAATTCTATTTATTATTTTAAGTCTGCTAAAAAAGACCTGAAAAGTAACTTTAGAGAGATGCAATGAGTACCATGCCAGTGTTTTAGGAATTTAACTGTGATTTTTTTACTTGTTTTGTTTGTTTGCAATTTTATTAATTTTTTACTATAAGTAGAATAAAATAGATCTAGTTATTGGCTTTGTTTATATCAAATGTATAGAAAATGTTTATTTGTATTATACCTAAAAGTTTTTGAGTAATAAAAAAATAAAGGAAAAATAGGCCAAGACAAGATCAGTGACAAAGTGCTCATTTGAAGTAAATTTATGACCTCAAGTAAGTTCTCAGATAAAATTAATTTCTTACCTCACAAGCCATGTAGTAAAAATAAAACAAAGCTCTTTCTTTCTCTGTACATAGATATACCAAAAAACTCTTCTTAAATAATCTAAATTCATATCTTAAAGTCACAGTGATACATCACTTTGCCTATTTAAGTTCAGTTATGTTTCTTAATCATTGACCACTATATTTCAATTTTATCCTTAACTTATATCACTTAGGTATTTTTTTGATATTTCATGCTGTATTGCAATAAAACTGGTTCTGCTAAAAACTACTTTGTAAACTCAAAACTATGTATTTGGCTTATTGGTGAATGATTAGTAAATTCAAGCATTTTTCTTTCATATCAGTTGGAGGTTACTTTTTTTTCATCTTCAACAAATAATACCTTAAAGATTCAAAATATATTTAAATAGGTTCACAACATATGTGAAATTTTTTTACAGTTACTGTGGTCAAACATGATAAAATAACTGTTTATGATCATTTTTTTTATAGAATGAAAGTAAATGTATTCTAAATATTTCCAAGTGTTTTGAGTTTTTTGTGTGACAAATTCTGCGTGATACTCAGTATACAATATGAATTTATTTAATTCTCATATTCAAAATTTGTAACAGAACCTAAAAAAAATATGGTCAAAGACATGGAGCTTTTAGAATTAGCAGAATGGTGTAAGTTGAAAGTTGTCAAAATACATATAAATGACAATCAAAACAAGGTTTCTACATAATTGTTGTTTCTCTGAAATTTTATGACCAATTTACTAGCTATTGTTATGTTTAATCCACTATAATGTGTTTGGATATTTGTTTTAGGACAGTTTAAACTGTAATTAACAGGAAATGAAACTTTTTTCTTTCTTCCAGTTTATCCAGGCTTTCAGACATTGGGTTAGGTCATTTAACAAAAACAAACAGCAAAAAAAACGTTTTGGTAAAACAGAAAATCTCTTTGTCCCCTCGATGTGGATTCCTGTACATGGTGAAGGAACCTCTCAGAGAGAAGGTTCTGTACTTTCAGTTTATCTCCTCTAGGATCTAAACATCCACCTGTGTGTTTGTTGTGCATGGTGACCTGTGAAGGGCAAGAGAAGATCCTGGTGGCTGAGGGGTCCAACTGCAATACACCACTTTTACCTTGAATTCCTGTAGATGGGGAGTCTTGGGGTGCCCCCCCCCCCTCAAGATCAATCGGGTAATCCATTTGGGCCAGGGTCAACTGAGTGCCAGCATAGGACGCCCTCAAAAGGTGTAGTGGACATCATGTCTGATGCTGGTGTTCAGGTATAGTGTTCACGAAATCCTGGCATTGCTGCAGTGACCTTATATGGCACTGTAGTGCATCCCCTCATAGGGTTCTATGGTGGGTGGGGACAGTGGGCAGAGCTCACGAAATCCTGTCGTTGCTGCAGTGACCTTATATGGCACTGGAGTGCATCCCCTCATTGGATTCCATGGTGGGTGGGGTCAGTGGGCACCAAAATATTTTCTTTTTATTATGGATACCCCTCAAATAAAAATAAACAAGCATGACAGCATAGAGAAAAATCCGACTACTGGCATTCGACCTTCCAAGGTGGTTCAAAATCAGGTGACTCTGTAGGTTCTGCTATGGTTTGTTACACTTCGGTTGTAGCACACAGAATCCTCTCTACAATTTCTGTGTTCACTGCTGAATTGAATGCCATTTCTCTTGCCCTGAATCGTATTGAAACTATGCAATATATGAATTTTACGATGTATACTGATTCATTCAGCTGTCTATTGGCCCTGACACCATTCCATGTTAGTTACCATCCTATCCTTATCAATATCCAAAACAAACTGGCTCATCTCTCTCTATCATCTATCTTTGTCCAGTTTTTTAGATACCAGGTCATGTTGGTATTCATGAGAATGAGCTAGAGCTAGCTGACAGAGCGGCAAAGTCCAACTGCTCTGCCTCTATCACCACTGTCCCTGTTCCATACATGGACTACGGTCCAGTTATCAAAATCCGACTATACACGAGTTGGCAGTCGACCTGGAGTGAGCAACCAAATAATAAGCTTTTTCAAATCAAGCCTTCTTTAGCTCTTTGGTCATCTTGTTTCTGTATAGATCAAAGGGAGGAAGTTGTTTTGTCTAGGCTATGCATTGGTCACAGTTTTTAACTCACCACTTCCTTTCATCTGGTACTGATGCACCAATGTGTGGTTTGCATGGCACTCAGGTCACAATCGTACATATTTTATTATCATGCTGTCTTTACAAACAAGATCGATGACACCATTTTAACGTATTTTTAAGGTAGGTTTGCCTTTGACATTAGCCAATGTCATAGGTGACACTGACTGCATCACTCATGTTTTTACATTTTTAAGAGCTATTGGTCTTTTTAACTTAAGGTTTTAATTAGACTATACACCATTTTAGCATGATTTCTTTGACACATTTTAATTTTATTTTGACCTGAACCCAGCACTAGAAAGGCCAACTTCAGGTAACTGACAGGAAGTTTGAACTTAATGCTTCAGTCTTCCTGGCAAGTCTTAATTTTACATATTTTACATATTTTTACCTTCATTTTTATGTACCATTATAGTGTACTACATCTTGTTTGGCACAGATAGCCTAGTAGCTTTGTGCCAATAAACGTGAAATACCTACTTATCTTCCTTTTTTTGCCACTAGCAACAATTGACATCTCATTTTCACATCATAGTTTCTAAGGGCTTTCTTTTTTCATTACAGTGTGACTAAACAAAATGCATTTGTGTAATACAACCTCTGTTTAGTAGCCAATAGATTATAACATAAGAGCCAAACAAGCAGTATCTGCTTTTTAGAATTTGACTTTATCTCTATTTTTTCAGTTTTATATCAGTTTTTCAGAACCATCTGAGTGATGTGTTCAGAGATGTTATTTTTTGTTTTCTTGCAGTATTCAACAGCTTTAGGTATGCAACTGGTAATTTTAATAAAATGAAGATAATTAAGACATTATAAATTAATACAAAAAGTAATTTAATGACTAAGCGTTATTATGGTTCACATAATTAGTCGAAAATTAATTTAAAAGCAAGATGCTTTTAATCTTCAAAAGTTTGTGAAGAGCTAAATGTAATTAAAATGACAGTGTTTTCACATTTCCTTAGCATAGATGTATAAAACAGAAATTAAGTAGTTTTGTTTAAAGTGTTAAATAAACTATTAATTAAATATGTTTCTAAATGAGATTTTTTTACATTGGCTTTTAAATTTACAGAACATATAATGACAATTTAAAATAAGATATATATATATATATATATATATATATATATATATATATATAGATATATACTTGACATTATATAAATGAAATTGATTCTTGAATTTGTTTAAATATTGCAAATAGGACTAGTTTTGAAATACAATTTTGCATCATATATATATGTAAAAATGGCTGGTATGGGTAGAGAAAGCTCTATGTTGAGGAGCAAACAATGTTTCAACCTTCTTCAGTCATCATCAGATTATTTTTACATATATATTTTTCTCTATAAGTGGGTTTTCTCGTCATCAAGGATTAAAATTTTGCATTATTTACATTAACTGAATGGTGTAATGTCAGTTTTGTTTTAGGTCTTTTTTGTTTTGTTTTTTCATTTCAAAAGGAATCATAAAATAAAACTGTTTTTTGCATTTTGGCATTCTGTAATAACCAGAATAATATACTGGGATATATGAGGTGATGGTATGATCTGAAGATTTTAATGTTATATCTGTGTACATATGATTTTTATGCAACATTAGTACTGACTCCATTAGAAACTGATGAATTTTAAATGTTTTTAGTTAAGGTTATTTAACAGGCATGAGAGAAAGCATTCTCTATAAAGTACATATTTTTATGGTGTACATACATCACTGAAATTACATATTTGTCAAGAAATGTATATTGAAAAAATATTTTCTTTATTTTGATTCTGATAATTTCTAACAATTCATTCTCAGATTTTTTCGTAATTTAAGTAAAGAACCCTCAGTATATAAATGAACTGAGTTATAGATTTTTATTTTATAGTTAATATGGCTTGTTTTTCAATGTATTTGCAAGGTTGTTAAATGTAAATATATATATTTACACAGTTTTTTGTTTCAAAATTCTTAACAGCTACCACCCTACTTCAAACTACACAACCCCTTTCAACAAATTAACTTCCCCTGAACATAACACTATCAACAGTTATAATGTTTTCCATATTTTTATTAGATTTTCTTATTGAAACCATTATTTAATTTCTACTATGTTAATTTCATAACACCATTTTTTGTCTGCAGCTTATATGTACACTTAGTCATGTTTGACAGGTGCCATCTTACTGATACTCATAAGCTCCCATAAAATGGGTTTTGCAAGGGTTTATTATACCCCTTGTTAAGTCTGTCATGACACTTGCTATTCATACAATAGCTGTTGTTTGTTACATGGGACAGGCTTATGGATAACTTCATGTGATCCTGTTGGCTGCTATGACTTTGGTATGTTGTTTTTAATTGGCCTTGTTTAATAATGTTGCAAGCACAGTAACACAGTATTCTTGAACTATATTGTTGTATCATATAAATATTCAATACATGTAAATGAGAAATTAAGTCAGTGTGTTAAAGATTAAATTACAAAACTGGTTATTAATTATTATGAATTTATAACAGAAAAGACTTAACAAATACTAATTACTGAGGTAATTGAAAACAGATTTTGTGTCCTTTATTACTTATGTGTTAATTTAAATATAATTAAGTATTTTTATTTAATGTACAGTATCATGTCATTGACTTTTTGTTATTTTTTTTAAAATTAGTAGGCCAACACTGATGTTGTTTTCAGAAAATTTCTGTGTTAGCAGTTAGTAGCATTATTTTACAGTTCCTTACATGCAGAAGTGTGGAATCTTACATGTAATCTGATCTTTTTTTCTTCTGTTAACTCTGAGACAGTGTTTGTGAAAGGTTAAGGGCATACAACTGATAATTTAAGTATTTTTTCCAGGACCTTTTTTGCTCAGACAACTACTCGTGAAACTTGTAGATATCCTGCCTCTTGCAAATCATTTAAAGGAGGGTGTTGCTATGCCTTGTTTTCCTCATGTATTGGGTCAGTATACCTTGGTTTTCCATCATCTACTTAACCCTTGGTTGGCCCCTCGAAGGTTAAAGCCTCTACTTCCTATTTGGTGCTGTAAACAAGATGCCATTACTCATTTTAAGTAGTCTGTTTTTATCAAATTTATCTGTCACTTGCAACAGTTTTCTGTTTTTTTATCATCTTTACAAATGTTGTTTGAGGCTTTTCATAGATTCCCTTCACAAATTTTGGAGAATCTTAATCATTTATTGTGTTCCACTTTGGCATTAGGTTATAGACATCTGTGCTCTCTTTCCTTGTATCTTAGTTAGTTTGTTGCTGAGATCTTTTGAAGAGTGATGCCTTACTGGAAGGAGTTTGCCATTCTGTATTGACCTTTAAGAATATTAGATAAGCACTTTTTCTTAATCTGTTTTGCAGGAATTCCAGAATCCATGGAATTTCAGTCTTCATTCTTCATTTTCTCCAGAGTCAAAGTACGTGCACAAACAAATATTATCCAGAAATGACACATCATGCAGCCTGTTTACCTTTTATCTACTAGCAATTTGTTCTAGAACAATCAATAAGACTATTACATCGAGATTAGTCTAGAGAAATCTATAGCCCGTGGTTGTTAACATTTTAAGTATAACAAAGTGTGATCCAATTTCAGTGAAACTGATTCACCTTTTTAAAAATACAGATGGCATTTTGTGAAAAATGTCTTCATAATGGAAAAAAATGGATATATTTGGATTCAATGTACAGGAATTACTGTAGAACTTGTAAAAATTTCAAGTCAAAAAGCCAGCACAGGCTGGTGTAATATGTCATACTTCCAAATACATGCTGTCTCATTGTTGTGGGGAAAAGCTTCTCTTATAAATCCAAAACAACCATTTTTATTTTTAGAGCTAATTATAATTGCATGAGATCCTACTATTTAGAAGTGGTATGTGTTTGATAGTATATGAAATTAGTTGACTTTAATTGAAAATTTTAACAGTAAAGTTAAATTAGGCAGTAGAGATGAGAAACTATGTTTAGAATAGGTTTACTTAAAAGCTTAAAAATCAATAATTTTATTTTTTCATGTAAAAAGCACTTTATACAATTTTTCATAATAACTGAGAAATACAGTATCTTATCTTCCTTATAAGTCACAAAAATTGGTTTTACATATTTTGATTTGGCAAATCTATAGAGAATAGACTTTGTAGTTTGTTATAACTCAACTTATTTTGAAATGTGATGTATTTGTGTCAGTATGTGACACAATTGTACCGAGGGTTGTATAAATGGTACACTCTCATTGAGTCCTGACCCATTGGAGTACAAGTTTGCATCTTTGAAGGCATTAGATTAGATTTGTTTAGAAGGGGTGCATATCTTGCATAGGGCACCATTGACAATTGGTATAAGCCTGATGTACCATCATGATCTTGTTATTATGCTGGTTTCTGAATGAAGGTTTCTGACCACCCCTGGTTAAATTTTGTTCTCTTTCAGGGAACGAATCATAATTTAATCTAAATACACACCAAGCAACAACTACAAGCTAGTAATGTTCCAATAACAAATTATTTTTATTGCTTGGCTACATTTTATAACACACCATTTTATTGCTGTATTTAAGTAATTTCATTTAAAAGATTATCAATTCAGAATAAACCTTTAAAGCAAATAAGGATATAATTTTGTGTTGTTCTTACTTTAATGTGGTTTTAATTTGTATGCATTGAGAATCAATTTTAAAATCCTTGAAAAAGTTTAAATTACATCATGGTTCCATTTTTTTTTACTTTCTTTTGAGAAGGAAAGCGAATGAATTGTTGGAGAATAAAACAACAATGTTGATGAAAGAAGCTGAAGAAGTGATGGTAAATCATGTTATATAATAATTGTGATAAAGAAATTCTTGATTTGTAAGACCAAATAAAGTTAAGAATACTGTCAGTTTGCAGTTAAAGAGACATAAAAACATGGTATTATTAGACTGCTTTTTTTTCGTAATTGCATCATTGGAAAAAGTTTTTATAATTCCCATAAATATTTAGTATGTAATCTAATGAGATGTGTAATGAGACATGTTAAGCTCATTTTTACTTTGCAGCATGTTTAGAAAAGTTAATTTTCAGTGATGTTTTCTACTTGTATAGTTTAAAATTGTAAAAGTGGTTTTGAGGATTATTTGTGGCTTTAAATATGTATTTTTAACAGCTCGGGTGACTGAAAACAAGATTGGGTTTTACTTACTTTTTTTTACTAGATTTATGTTTGGTGGGATGTCTGTCAATCTTAATAATGACTAGTATTATAGAAATATAACATGCATTTTCTAACTACTTATTTCAGTGTAGTATCATTCAAAATTTATCAGTTATTCTCGTACATGCATTTTTCACATAGCATGTGATCAAGAAATTTAAGTTTGTTTTGTTCTTGCTGCCTTTCTTCTTTGTCTCTATCTTGAGGTAATACCTAGTTTGTTCATAGGAGGAGATGGTTTTACTAACATAGCATAAGATAAAATATAAGGACATTACGGGACCTATTGGTTCAATTTTTATATCTTCAATTAACAATAAATGATCTGACATTAGTCTGTATACTTACTATTCTTAGCTCTACTTGAATAAACTTAAGGATTCCAAGTTTGCATTTGACTTTTCTGTTTTTGAACTTTCAGATTGTTAGTGGTAGCACTTTTGCCTACCAGAACTGTTTGGCTTGAATTTGAGTTTTGGAGATATTTTTTAATTGTGTGTAACTTGTTATCCCCTGCTAACTCTGTTGGTCAATTTTTTATACATGCTGGTTTTATTTAAGTCTTAAGCAGCATACCAAAGCATTTGGATTACACCTAGTGGTATTTCTTCTTCACCACTTATGCACCTGTATCTTTCAAAGCCTCCTGTATTTTCTCTCCTCATTTATCTTAGCCATGAACTGAATTGGAGGAGAAGGTCATTTTGTGAGTGTAATCTAATTTTTTCCATAAAAGTACCATTCCTTCTTGCCTGAACATAAAAGTTTATTTTTGGTATTTTAAGTAATTAAGACACCATGTAAATTTGAATGTTGACCACCTGGCAACTGAATCTTTCACCTTGCATGACTCAGAAATGGAGATAAATATTTGTAAAACATCTAGCTGCACACAGTTTGGAAGTGCCATGAATTTGTAGAAATTCTCGTATACATCACTTTAATATATATTTCTACATACAGACAAATTCTAGAACAGTACATTTCTTATGTATTTGTAAGATAACCTTAATGATTAATTGTAAATTCTATTACAGTATCAGAATAAAGTATAAACTAAAACTAAATTACATTTAATTATAATCTAAACTTAGCATTTTTAACATAATGAGCCCTGGGCCTGTTTCTGTCACATTAGATTTGCCTTGATTGAAAATTGGTAGTAAATATCTCATTTTCTTTATTTAGGCTTTGGCTCATTTTTGGGGCATCAGTGGTATTCAATACCTTGTTGTAGAAGGTTTCTTATTTAAAACTTATGTATAACTGAACATATGGCTTTTTCTTACTAGGAGCTGCTGATACAGCAGTAAGCCTTTGGATTTACAATGCTAAAATCAAGGGTTCAATTCTCCTCAGTGGACTTAGCAGATAGCCCAATGTGGCTTTGCTATAAGAAAATACAAATGCACATTTTCTTACTAGGAAGAGAGTCTTTCATTTACTTAAAAAATTACTTATTATTTAATTTTTGTGTTGCATATTGGTATATACAAGACATTAATACTAGTAATAAATGACCTCATAACACTAAATTTGTAATTTATTTTTATTTGATGTTTAACATGCCACTTCACATTTTCTTCAGGGTGTTCCACTATAACATAAACCATGACTGGCAGTTATTGAAGCTTAGTATTGTCAACCACAGTTTGTAAAGTCATTTATTACAAATATTGAAACTAACTTGGAGAATTTTGGTACATCTAGAAGTTCATTGAATAAAATTTTCATATTATTTCCTTTTTATTCAGGGCTTGTCTTCAGTATCTTTTCCATTTTATTGAGGTGATTCTGTCATAGTGTGTACAAAAGGAGTAATAAAGATATGATCACTGATGTCTGACAAACAACTGTAACTTAGCTTATTTTGTTTTGTAGACAATCTTGGCAAGTAACAGTTGTATTACAATCTAGCTATTTGGACAGTAACAGTATAGCAAAATATATCTGTGTTTCATAGAGAATTTTTCTTAAATTTCACATTTTTTTGACTTTTGAAATAATAATGTTAAGAGGCAGTTTAATTTTTTAATAAAATTTGAAGAACTTTTAGTTATAATATTTATATGTAGGTTTATTTGACTCCATGTTAATATTAATTACTCTGGTAGTCTGATCCTGTTGATAATATGTTTGTATGGCTTGCTCTTTGATTAATGTTTCTAGCCTACTGTTTATGCAATTCTAATGTTTCATGAGTAAAGAAATACATAAAATTAATGCCAGTTAAGATGATGCCCAATTACATAATAATGCTATAGTGAATTAGCTATATAAAGTGACATTTTATTATGAATTTTGTAGGTAACTTGCTTTGATTAGAAAGTAATATTAGTTAATGTTTACAAATACATGATTACAGCTATGTGTTACATCAGTGTTTGATATCAAAAATGATAATGTGTAATATAATGTATACCTTTTATGGTCGTATTATTCTGTGTAAATTGTGAGTAAAAATTTATGAACTGTTTACTGGTTATGTAATTTAGGCTTCATTTGAAGGATTTGAAGCATTTCTTTCACCTGTAGGAGTATTGTTTTTGCCATTATTAGTTACTTTGAACATACTTCATTTGGGATCAACTCACATTCATAAACGTCAAACAATGCTGGAATATTTTTAAGCAGAGAATTATAATGTTTTTTAAATTAAATCTCAGTTTTCTAACAGTCTATTTAACATGAGTGTTTCCCACATTCAGCAGAAGAATTTATAAATAATTCTTGACTTAAAAAAAAACTGGATATGATCTTTAAACCTGAAAAAATTCTGAATTATTATTAAGGATTTGAACACACATTGCTTGTGAATAGACTGTTGGTTATTATGTTTAGTTTATTCTTCAAAATTTGTGGGTGTTAGCATGTGCATGGTAGAGATCTTATCTGTAGTTTTGGGACATCATAGTTTAGTGACTTGGATAGACATGCTTGTTAAACAGTTTTAGTAATGATAGAAGTTGTTTGAGAAGAAGTTAGGTTTTAAAACAGATTTAAGTTTGAGTAACCCTCACCATAAAAGTTTCAAGGAATTGTTGATGCAGTGTGTGTAAATGTAAAACATTTCACAGGATTTTCTTTGAAATGAAGTGGAACAAAACTTATAAAGTGGGTATATATTCTAGTGTAGATGAGTTTCTGATAAGTATTGTTAGTGTTATGTTTTATTCAGAATTGTTTACTATCTTGGTTAATGATAAATTTTACATCTCCAAGTGTTGAATTGTAGAAATATTTATTTTTGAAAATAGATTATTCTTACATTTAAATACACATTTGATACATATGTATATATTTATGTTAAAGAAAAAGCTTGATGTTTATTCTAGTTTTGTTTGATATTTTCCCTTTTTTATGTATTTCCAATTGATAGAATCAAAGGCATGCTTTAAAGTTTCCTGGTATTACAAATCAACATATTCAAACATCTGGAGTCTCAAACTCAACTTATAAAGAATTGGAAAACATTCAGAGTCAATCTTTTTTGAATACTAGTGAAGAAGAACTTGAATTATTCCACCAGAAATGTGAAAAAGATGTAGGACATTTAGGAAAGGGTATGTGGTTTTCAGGTTTTTTTTTTTTACATTTAGGCTAATTTGGAGTGACAGTAACATTCCTTTGTAGAAGTTTTAAGTCTAAAATTTAATGAAAATCATGTACATTTATACAAATTATTATGCCAATTTTTTACTCATATTGAACAAGAAGGTGACACATCATTGTACTTGTAAAACCACCTTTTGTTTTTGCATTTTGATGTTTAATATGGATACTCTAACCTTATCCTGATGAGTCATTACTCAAAGGTCATGTCATTGCATTTATTGCCTTTTATTCAAAATTTTATTGAACTGCTATTTTATGAATGCACATCAATCAGTTTGGTATAAAATTGAGGATTATAATTCAAATTTTATGATTATACATTAGTTAATTTCTTAATTTAAAGTTAAAGTAAATAACTTAACACTCCTACGAAAAGTGGGGCCTAATAGGCCCCAGAGCAACTTGAAAGGTTATTAATATTAGGCTAATAAATTTGTATTTAAATGAAATTGCCATTTCATTTGATTTCATTTCATTAAATAACTACTCACGATGCAGGGGTACGAACACTTTCTCTCGTAACTGTATATATTTTTTTACCTTCCAGGTCAAACTTCAGGAACAAATTAAAATTGGAAGCACTGTATGTGAGACTGCTTCTACTTCATGCTAGTGACTGCTGTTTCTATTCATGGTAATACCTTGCACAGTCAAAAGCTGCAAGACCTTATGTTTGAGCACTTTTCCAATATTCCACCTTAAGAGTACTTCCTCCCCCGTTTTCTTCATGTTGAATAAAAGGAGACCCTTTTCCCAGACCCAAACTGCTGGGGAAATCAGTAATGAGGGTTCTCCATTATCCATTTAATGTTACTGGATTACTAAACAATGAACCAAGATGGGGCTTGAGTTCTTGGAATGCAGATTTGGGATTTTGTTTCCTTGCACTTCATTTTATGAGTAGGTACTTTGTTATTTCGTCATCACTTCAAACACTCATGTTCCACTTCTGCACCATACAGAAGTTTTTTTTTTTTTTTATCTCTCTAACACGTTTATATGACAAAGAATATGCCCTGTCTGGGAACAGTGCAATCTGTCTCTAAATGATGTCATAACATTCTAGTAGATGACATCCTCTGTGGGTATTCTATACTCGATACCATGATTTCCATCCCCTGCTAGTGCAGCAGTAAGTCTGCAGATTTACAATGCTAAAATCAGGGGTTCAATTCCCTCGGTGGACTTAGCAGATAGCCCGATATGGCTTTGCTATAAGAAAACACACACACCATGATTTCTGAGAGAATTCTGTCTTTTTATTGCCTCATGTACACCAACCCTTACATCATCTTATAAATGTGGAATTCTACCTCTTTGTTGTGCTGTGAAGAGTTGATGTTTTAGATGTAAACATTTTCTTTATCTGAAAATATATTTGAGTTAGATACTTCTGTATACAACCTCTCCATTTCTGGTATATTTTGCCTTATCAAGAGCATGTCATAGTCACAGTGCTCATGCTTATGGGAATATAACTGCACAAGGATGTGTTGTCCTGCTGTTGGTGGAAGCTATAGTGTAATGGTGATTACATTGTAAGCTTGCACAGTACACGTAAATGCATGTATGGCTGAGAGCTGCTTTTAACATTTGTGATAGACACAAAAATCTTCATGATAGTGGTGTCAAGTGATGGCTTTGTTCTGTATAAAGGTGAGTACCTATCAGAAATACAATTTCAGATAAGAAATATGTTAATTTCAAAGACTTCACTGTGAGACCTTAGAATAAAGGTGAGTATACTAAATCATATGAAATTGGAAGTGTTTGAGCTACATGTACCAAAGTTCACAAAGTGTGTATATTACAGAGAGGTTAACTCTTTGGTTCGATACAAGGTAAGTTAAGAAAAGTTACTGTATTTACTTAAAAGTATCCTAGCTTGTTTCACTAAGTTTGTTTTCATAAGTCTGCTTCTTAAATTATTTTTGAGATTTGGCATCTTTTTTGTTTTTTTACATTGCTCAGTTTATTGCAAAAAATAGCTCTATCGCATGTATGTTATGTAATCTTCTTTTCTTGCTTCACCATGTGTATGAGATGTTGTTACTGTTGTCATTTTTTATTTGTAACAAAAACTACATTCCATTATAAAGAGTAATATCAAAAATGTTAACTTAGATATAATAAAAACTTTACTTGGTGACTAAGCAGCAAGCTACAATTCAGGGTTTTTCTCCAAATGGTGTGGACTGTACATGTAACTTGTTATTCAGCTTTGTGTTTAACAGCAAACAGACTGTAGGTAGTTAAAATTACTTGTACAGCCTGGTATAAGTGACAATTGCCACTTATGTTTTAAGTATCATATTTAATGCACATAAAGTTTGTTTTGGGGTACTTTCAGATATAATTACACATAGGCTCAGGAAGTCTTGATACAGAATGATAAAAACCTTATATCCTCAGTGCTTTTGAAAGTTGAACCTTTCTTCTTCAGGGGCAAACTGGAAAATATTCTGTATCCCTGAAAACATATTGATATTTGAAACAAAACTTGCTTTACCTGTGAAATTATATCGGGAATTTAAAAGGTTTTTCTGTTACGTATTTACTTTCCTTCTTACACAGCATGTGTAGTGTTATTATAGGACTGAATTTGTTATTGACATAATTCAATTGTGCTCTTCCAGTTACAACAAAATAAGACATCAACTATGTTGTGAACATGATAACAGATGCAAAGGACAGTCTCTTGCTCTTAAACATATCTATTGACGAAGTAGAAAGATTTGTAATGTGTGCCTTATATAATTATTATGTAGGAGTTGCTTGCATATGCTATATCCAACTCGAAAGAGTACTTTTACAATAGACTACTTACTTATCTGTTTTATTCTCTTGTATATCATACAAAAAATAATTAATTCTGATAAAAGCACATAGAATCACACATGAAAGGTACATTAACGTTTAAAAAAGACCCATCCTTTTTTTTAAATTTGGTGGTAAAAGTTTGTGATTCATCAGATATAATGAAATTGTGCTGATCATGTGTGCACTCTTGTTTAGTTAGCCATCTTGTAAATTACTGTTTATTTTCTTTTGAGTAAAGTTTATTTTTCATTTTCTTTACCAAAGGTCATTTTAGTCTTTAGTTTAAGTATATAATAACAGAGTAATTTTCCACAGGAGCAATTGAACATCCTTTTTCTTGCTTCTTTGGTAATTTAACTGTTTTTATTATTATTATTATTCACAACACTTGAACTGGAAATGATTTTTAATTTTAAAAAATCTTGTAGTAAACTTGCTATTTCAGAAAAAAAATAAGAAAAGCATGCCTTTGTGGGTATAGCTATAAATAGATTAAATTTTATCAGTTTGATAAAAATTTAAATTTTATTCAATGTTCTATCATTAATTCAGTAATTATATGTTATAATTTTGTTTCAAACAACTTTAGATCTAGTTTTAAATTTTAAAACTAATATTTCTGAGAAAACAAAATCAAGATAACTGAAAACTTAATATTTATTATTTATATATTTTCAGTGTATAGCTATACACTGGTGAAAACAGTTTATAGGCTGGAATGTATCTTAGAATGGCTGGTATGGGTATTAACACTTTTACTGATAAGCAGAGAAGTGTTTCAATCTTCCTAGGTCATCTTTAGTGTAATAAAATATGTTTTGGGAGTGATTTGGCCATTTCCCTGGAAAATTTTAAAATTAGAATAGCAATTTTTAACCATTTTGACACTGTGAGGGCAAAGACATGATGAAAAGAGGAGTAGATACAAATATAGTTATTTTGAAAATAAAGAGTTTAATGATCAACTTACATACTTATCTACTTTTGAATTTAGTCTCGTTATGTTATCTGTTGGGCTTTTATACCCATCTGCCTAATTAAGTTTAGAACCTTTTTATAGTGTGTTGCTATTGTGCACTAAAATCTCAATTTAAAGCAGTGAAATTATAAAATCAAAACTTTGTAGAGAGGGCAAAGAGGGTACTGGCTCTCCCTTTTCTGAGAGTAATGAAGAGACATCATCACTAAATATCACTTGATTTTGTAGGTTTTGATATTTCCTCAAACCATAGCAACAACAACTAAAAACTGGAATATATAAAACAAAATCATGTTTTTAACATAGAATTATAAATTTTTATTTTTGCTCTTTAGTATATATGACATTTTGCATACCAAGTATCTGTTGTTTATTTCCAGAAAAAGTGATAAGTTTCCTGAAGAATGAACTACAACTGTTGAAAGATCATCATGGGAAACTGTTAAAAGATTACAAAGAAATGGTATACATTTAAAGTTAGTGACATTAAATGTAAGATAATGGTCTCTAACACTATTAAACAATAACACTGGGCTCAGGTATCTGTTAATTGAGCAGCTGTTTGATGAAGTGACTTTATTACATTTTTACTCAGTTTATATATTACGACTACTGATTACATGTACAGTTTTCAGTGGAGTGTATGATAAAGATTTAAAAATGTAGGTTTAGAATTAACTCATAAGCATTCCCAGATTTCTACTTAATATCTGCATGCACACACACATTTTATTTCATTGTTATCAATAGTTGTTTAGCAGTTGTATGAAAGGTTTTAGCTTGTAAGCTTTTTTATATTATCTTACATGTGCCACATGTACAGTAGTAATAACTATGACAGATTTTATTTTGATGAGGTTCAGAGTGAATTCCCTGCTCACATAAAAAAAATAATAAAGTTCTTGTATCCATCCATTTTATTCAAACAAAATATAATACCACAATTCTTTACAGTAGGTGTCTGTGACATTGATGATAAATTTAAATAATAAACATACATCACTCAGTCTACTTGTTTTAAAATAATGCATTCAAAAGAAGTCAGATAAGTGCAAAAATGTTACACTGTTGGTTATCACAGTTGTATCCAGAGCTTTAGATAATTGCCTTTTTTTTTTTCGTGAGAGTGCATGCAGAAGGGTTCACTTACTTTAGATCACCTTTTGGCAAGACAAATTATTTTTTATTACTTTGTTATACAATACTGGGCTGTGATACTTTGATCTCTCTACTATAACTTTTGGTTACCACAGTTGTATACAGAGCTTTAAATAATTCTCTTCTATGCCAAAACTTGACACATTCTGGTTCAGTTACTTTAGAACCCAATTTACAAGACAAATTATTTTTCTCTATTCTGTTATTACAATACAGTCTGGGATTATTATACTTTAAAAGATGCCACCTTACATTCTTTATAGCTGAAAATACAAACACAGTCTAGATCTGTTTCACTCTATCTATCACTAACTTTGTTTAGCTTTTATTTTAACTGACATACTTTTTTGTACTAGCTTGGCTACCTATACATGTGTATATATATATATATTGTCCAACTGATGTCTAGAACTTTTTTGCAAACTATGTAATGTTAAGATATAACAATACTTTAAGTAACAAGAAACTTTCTGAAGATTTGAATAACATGGCATCAATTCACAGTAGTTGAACAACAATGATTCATAAAAAGCTCCTTAAGGAAAATTACCATAACTATCATTTCTAAAGATAACTTGCTTTAACACATGACCTATGTAAACAATTTAGATTATATTGTTCACATTAAACTTAAAACTAAATTGTCATGTTTATCTAACAGTATCACTAGGATATAGTTTTTTTTTACAGAATTAAAACCTAAAAAAAGTTAGTATTTGATGTTACTTGCTGAGTACTAGAACAAGTGAACTTTTAATTTAATAGGTGTTTATTTTAGTTCATAGATTTTTTCTTAAACTTTAAAAAAAGAAAAAAGCTCAGTTTTATATCTTGACTGTATAAAACAAACTGAATGATACTGAATAAAACTGCAAGTTATTAACTGTTTTATATATTCTTTAAAATAATTATTGTATTTCCAAGTTAGTGATGTCAAATTAGAAAAATATTATTAACATATAATTTATTGTCTTAATGAAGGTTGTTAAAATATTAGGATATTTATTTGAGGTGGCAGGACTTCCAAGAAAAATGTGTGTGTTGTTTATTTAGGAAAAATCAGTGAAAAAGCTGGATTTACAACTGAAAGAAACAGAACAAATGAAGGCAAAATATCTTAAGGATAACAGTGTGAAGGAGAAGCAGTTGGAGAAGTGCCAGTGTTTAAATAAAGACCTCCAAGCCAAAGTTGATTGCTTAGATATTGAATGTAAGACATTGAAAAAGGTGATTAAAATTACAATTGCATTTTAAAGTATTTCAGTACATTTACAATTCGTTTTTTTTATTTTGTTGTTGTTTTTTTGTCTTTTAATATTGCACAGTATTCTGTGCATCCAACTTTTTTTAACAAATGATGGCATAATTTTTATTTGAGGGGAAGTTTATGGTAATTACTGCTGAAAATTTTCTAGTTGAAAGCCAAACACCATCTTACACAAATATGGATTAGCACTGTTGTTAGTCAGTGTTTTGCAAATTTGATGATATTTATAAAATTTTCATGTTTGAGTTTCTTAAGAAACTGTGGTTTGATTGTGCTCAGTTAGAAAATGTGATGGTTGGGTTGAACCTTTAATACACAGCTGATGAATTTTTCCCCCAGTAAGAAAACTTCTGACTCACAACCTTTTCAGATTAGGTTGCTTTTTATCCTTGTTACATTGATGTCAGCTAGTGAACAATGTGAATTGTGAAGGCCTTAGAATGTAAGAAAATGAAGATTAAATTATGTGTCTAAAGTTCTCAATATTTCAGAGCATTATTTTCATTCATTTATCTCTTCCAGGATAATTGGCATTATTTTTGTGTGATTGAAATAAGGCTTGCATGACACCCTTACTTAGGCTTATCACTGTAGGTTCTATTGTAACTAGAGTAAGAAATGAATCATAAATCAGATAAACCATTTTGAGAAATACTTATATATATTACTTAGCCTTATCACAGTTAGAAAAATGGAATTTGTTTATTTCTCCCTTGGTCTTTTGTATTGCAGCACCTTTTGTAAGCATTATTCAGAGTTGGAAATATGTAAATCAAGTACTCTGGGACAAATTAATACATCATTTGTGACTTGTGCTTATTTGGTCATGAGATAAATATTATGTTGTGGATAGAAGAATTTTGCCTGATAGGCAGAAAGTACTCAATAACCAATTGAAATATGCATTATTTGTTTAGAACTTCAGGTTTATTACAGTAGAAGATTGCATAGTTAAGAGTCAAACACCCTCCAACACAAAGCTGGATTAGCACAAAAAATCAAGGCACCACTTGTCACCTCTGTACTTGGACCAAGAGAAGAACTTTATTTAATATATCTTAAGACTTTGGGCATAATATTCTTAAAGAGGTCACATTGGAAGGTAAGCATACAGGAAAAATGTGACAGCATAAACCAAATATTTGTGGTGTTTAAAAGTTAAAAATCAGAAATTTATTATTAAAGGAACACAAATGAAATAAAGTGTAACGTCTTCAATTTATGACACAGTTACTGGCACTTTTTCCAGTGTAGGCAATACACTGTTGCCAGGATCCTGTCTAGTCAAGGTGTTTGATTTGTAAATAGCTTAAGCAAATTTGAAAAGTGGGAGGCTTCACTCTTTAAGAAGGTACAGCCTCAATTCACAGACGTAGTCAAATTGACTGATCCCTCACCTGTGAAGCAATGCAAAATAATGTTTAATCTAATTCTGAATTAGTTTTATTATTAGAAAATGTGGCAAGATTATATTAAATAGTACACAGAAAATAATATGTTTAATAAATGTATCAACTGTAAACGTTTGATTTTCATTTTAACTTTGCTTTTATTTTTATACCTTGTACCATAGAAACAATATTATATTTCATCAAAAACAATAAATTACAGCATAAGTCTATAAGCTGTTTCTAATGCAACTTATATAAAGTGTTACACGTGCACTCCGACTCAATAAATTTGAGATTGTTGATTTTACTGAAGTTTTGTTAGACTGAGCTGGGAAGTTTCAACATTAAATTTTTAGATTATTATTTTAAAATATGTGTGTGTAATATATAAAAGCAAGAGTTTGTAGTAATTGTGTTCATCCTTTCATAAAAATTTACTGAGGCTCAAGACTTTGACTGTCCAAAGGAGAGTTTGTGTACCTTTCAAATATGTATTTTATAATGCAAAAAATACATCAATCATTAGAGTAGAATATTCCAAAACTATTTTCATTTATCCTGCTTTCCAAGTAAGGTATAAATAGCTCAAGAAAACTCTTTAATACATCTGAGATGTTTTTTATGGGCTCTAATGAGCCTTATGTAAAGAAGAATGTGCCATTTCAGTTGGTTTTAAACATGTCCATTAACTATTTAAAAATAATTAGTAAAATGTCCTGAAAGGCAGAGAGAAGGGAAAAGGCCTCTAACTGTATCTCAAAAAGTCAAGAAGTTTGGAATCTCAAATTTTTGGTTCTTATTTGTTATCATGTGTAGTTTGTGCTTCTAATTGATTGGAAACTGTTGAAATTAGAGAATTTGTAGCTGAGAAGCATTATGTTACAAAAAATTAACAATGATAATTTATAAATATTTCTTTTTTGATTTAAATAACTTTTGGATAATATTATAATTTGAGTTATAGTTTATGGATTCGTGTTCAAAAGAGCCACGTCTAGATGTGAAGGGTCAATAGTAACAACATATGCTTATCTTTTTCATGCGCATTCTAGTGTGAAACTTGTGTGATGCTTCACATGTGAAATGAACTTTCCTTAATACAAAGATTTATTATGAGAAAAAATTAGCTAAGAATATTACTTTGGTATATGAGCATGTTTTTACATGCTTTGATATTGATGTGTTAACATAAATACATATATTATTTTTGTTTAGTCCTTAATGTCTAAAATATGACACATACAAAACTTTCATCTAAATGTTTCTTCTTTTTCTATCATTTAAACTTTTCTGTGTGTTACTGTTTGTTATGATTTTTAATGCAATTGCAT
Source organism: Tachypleus tridentatus (assembly GCF_004210375.1). Classification (NCBI taxonomy): domain Eukaryota; kingdom Metazoa; phylum Arthropoda; class Merostomata; order Xiphosura; family Limulidae; genus Tachypleus; species Tachypleus tridentatus. The sequence continues at coordinate 237,801,126 of NC_134837.1, read as the reverse complement.
TATTACGTGATTGACTACCCAACTCAAAGAACTTGGATTTTATATTTTGTGAAGTTGGGTGATAGGATTTAAATCCAAGCACATTTTGAAAGTGGGTATTCAAAAACTTGTACTTATACTTTTTTCTTCCAAACTAGGAATTAGAAACAATCAAACATGATAAAAAGCAAGCTGACTTGGCAAAGAAAGCCACGGAAACACAACTGAAGCATGCTTTGGAAAAGTATAAGAGTGAATTACAGCAAGAAAGAGGCAAGATAAAGGCTAGTACTCATGATTAGGTCATAAACCAAAAAGAATCAACTTTCTGGTGTCAGTAAAACTCCAGATGTTTTTATACATTTCAGTTACTAGTTATTTTTAGTTGATAATATGTATAATGTAAGTATTCATATCATTAATATGAACTATTATTGAATGCTTAGATTAACTGATCCGATATAGTGAACTTGTCTTTATCATTCACAACATTATTGACTCTTTCCTTATTGGCATACTTTTCTGTTCATGTCATGAGGTTTTATTGAGTTACATTCAAAATCTAATTAAACTATTTTATTATCATTGTACAAATAAACTGAGCATCAAAACAAAGCTAATAATCCAAATTTTAATTTCTCCATCTATAAAAATTATCACATTTGTTCTATAAGTATCCCATCTTCTCTAATTTATTTATCACTCCTAAAAAGTATAGAATTTAACATAAAGTATTAATTATAATGCACCCTCATGAGACAGTGGTAAACCTTTTAGATTTGCATTGCTACAATCAGGGGTTTGTTTCCTTTCCTTGACACAACAGATAGCTGGATGTTGCTTTGTTGTAACAAGACACAGAGACTCATTATAATATTTTTATTACTAAGGCAAAGCATATTTATTATAGCCTTCAATTTTATTTGGTTATAGACCCATAAAACAGAAAATCAAACCATTTTTGCCATACCCACTAGTCACATCCTCTCTGTCAATAATTGTATTTGATGTTTAATACTATATTATGTATAACCAATAGAAAGCCAAAGTTTTAATCTATCAAATTAATTATTTTATTACATGGTTTTCTGTAAAGAGAATTGTCTATTTTACTTCCAGTTCAAACTTTATTGCTACAGGAAATATATCATTGAGCTTAGCTGAATTTTTAATGGCTCTTGATGCATAGTTAGAAAGCCAGAAAACTTGCAATAGTTTTGAGATGTTGATTGTTTTTCACGTGTTATTTATGAACATAGATGTATTATTTCATTACACAAAAAATATTTAATGCAGTAGTACCTTTAGTATAAATAAGAAGGGTTAAGTTTTATCAGCAGTTGACAGCAAAAAAAATAAATAAAAGACAAAGGCTAGTGATGTATGTTTTTTGTTTTGACATGCATTCTTTATTTATTATTACAAGAGTAACTATACAACATGTAAAAAATAAAACCTTTTAGGTTAAATTAGGTACAATATGGAAACATAATAATGAAAACCCTTTACAAGGTATGTTCATGAGCAGCTCTTGAATTTGTAATTCAATATGGTAACATGAGCTAGATGTTCAGAGAGTGATTTACAATTTGTGTGGTGGTTTAATTAGTTAAAAATGGTTCAAATGGCACTAAAAGAATAAAATTTAAATAGAAACAAATGTATAATGTTACAAGCTTTTAGAAATAAATAAAAACCCCATAACCCGAACACTTTCGAAAGGTCAGTCAAATTAAATGGCCTTGTATACCCTTGTATAGGGTAGAGAAAATAAGAGCTAGTTTTGTAGAAAAAGTTTTTGAAATTTATTTAGGAGGTGATAAAGATTATGCAAGTGAAATTTGACTATTTTCAGGTAAAGAAAAGTATGTATTTTTAATCTTAACATTAAAATCATTGTTTATTCAGAGCACTCAACACTTTTACTATGTATATTTAGAGTGAAAATACTTCCTTAAAATTTCTGATCTTTTGTGTACAGAAGGTTTTTAATGTGAGGTGAGCTAAAAGCTTAAGAAATTCTATGAAGAGACACAGAATATATTTCAATTTATTGTATAGAAATTACATAGTTCAATTTAGGGTTACAGACTCTCTCAGTTCAACTAAGCCTGTGACAAGAGTATTAAATTAATAAGTATTATTTAACTAGAACAGCATGGCCAGTTGGGTTAAGGCATTCAACTCGTAATCCAAGGGTCACAGGTTCAATCCCGTCGCACCAAACATGCTTGCCCTTTCAGCCATGGAGGCATTATAATGTGACAGTCAATCCCACTATTTGTTGGTAGAAAAGTAGCCCAAGAGTTGGCATTGGGTGGTAATGACTAACTGGCTTCCCTATAGTCTTACACTGCTAAATTAGGGACAACTAGTGCAAATAGCCCTTGTGTACCTTTATGCAGAATTAAAAAATAAACAAACATTTAACTAACAAACATATTTAGCTATCCTATCTAATAGATAGACATTAATATCATTCACCTGATATGAAATACCTAGCAAACAGGTGACAGGCAGTGATATTGATGAAAAACCAAAAACTAAAGAATAGCTCTAACACGGTCTAATAACTACTATTTTCAGCAAAAAGGTTTCTTTATTTCTTATTGAAAACTGGGTAATGTAGGAGCTGGTATTTTTTTCTCATCTGACTCAAAATCTTATAACTTGAAACAGTGTACTGTTTTTTTGGAAATTGATTTTTTGTGGTCAGTTTTGGATTTTATATAAATAAGGGATGACTGCAAGTGAGAGGCATTGTAAATGGTTGAGATATTCTTCACTTGTAAAGTTTTACACAGTTAAGAATTTGTAAAAGACAATTTTGATTGAATGATTTTATACAACTTTTGTTTTATTCAGTTTAATGATTTATGTAAAATTTATTGCTGTGCATTATTAACAAGTTTTTTTTTAGTATTTTAACATAATATTAAAGGACAACAATGATATTTTTGGTCCATCTGGGCCATTCTCTTCACTGAATGAAACTAAGCACTAAAAAAAACTCAGAGCCAGCTCTTATCATTTAAATATATATCTGTGTTTCCCTAAAATGCCCTTAAATGTATCTCATCTGAAGGCAATTCATTTTCAAGGCCAACCACATTCTTAGAAAAATATAGATGTTTTGGCTGAAGATAACTTCTATCCAGCCAAAATTTATGTTTTTGCCACTTAGTCTTACCATTCTCATCATTAAATACAAAAAACAATGATTCCTCAACACTATTAATTCACTTAAAAATCTTAAACACCTTAATCAGATTCCCTCTATTTCTTCTTTTTTTCAAGAAAAATAAATTCAAAGAAATTCTTCTCATCTGACAACATTTTCATCCCGGTTGTAATTGTAGTACACTTTTGTCCAACAATTAAATATTCCTCTTTAGGTAAAGAGCTTAAGACTGAATGAAGTACTCCACATTTAGCCTAACCAGTGTCCTATACAATGACATTGTCACTTCATTCAACATATACTCAGTATTTCTTTAGATACAACCTAAAATTCTAGCAACAACACACTGCTTGAACAATTTAAGACTAATAAATTAGAACTCCAATATATTTTGTTTTGATAACACTGTTAAGGTTATTCCAATGAAAATTATACTTATAATTCAACTTATGATATCCCACATGCATCACTTTGCATTTATTATGATTGAAGTTTGATCAACCTTCACATTCATAGTTATTTGAACTGAAACGTATGGTTGAAGCAATTCGCCCATGCATAATCAAAATTTATTAATTACATGAAAACAATCCTGATTGTGAAAGCAATTCACTGAAAATTTCCTAACCATCAGTAACAAGAGTTTCATTATGTACATATATATATTAAATGGGTGTGGTTTGTAAGTGTAAAAAGTAACTGGGGAAACAATTCATTTGACTTAGAAATATCTTGCTCTGTTTAACCATATAAATGTTTTCTCTGATAGATTGTTTGTACAGAATATTCATGATGAAATCTCGTTAAATGGATGGCATTGGTGGTGCCATAAAACACCCACCACAGTCTACTAGAATACCAATAAAGACTGACAACACCACGCACACACACATACTGGCCTGAAGAAGAAAGGTGGAAGAATTTAGATACAATGCCTTCTACTCTTGTGTTTCCACAACAGGCAGTTGTTGCTCATTTAACCAAATTTCATCATATAAATGTCATGAACAAAAGTGTACAGAAGTAAAATAGCATCTATTTTTATTACTATAAACAAATGAGTTGCATCATTTATACACACACACACGTGTTTGTGTGTGTGTATGCTTTGATAAATATGAATAATGTTCTGTGAAAGTATATTTTACTACATTATTTTACACAGGAAGATAAAACTGTTAATTAAGGCTTTAGACTTTTCGTGAGAGATTACAAGTTTTCTCTCTCTTACTTTCTGCAGAAAAAAACAGATATAAACAAAATTTAGTATGTTCAACATTGAAACGGAAAATGTCAAAATGAAACAAGTGTATGGATTTAAATAGCTGAAATTTAGTCTTCAAGCTATGTCAGTGTCTCTGGTATAGTCTCTGTTACTGTATCATAGATAATTTCAGTGGTATTTGTGATCTGAATATATTGTAACTTTTTTTTTGTCTTTCACAGGAAATTAATGAAGTAAGGAATAAAAACTTAGAAGACTTGAAGAAAAGTAATCAACTACTAAAAAAACAGAAAGCACAGTTACTGGAAGCTTTTAAAAAACAGATGAAACTTATTGATATCCTTAAAAAACAAAAGGTATATATTTTTAAGTTATATTTTTATTTCAAAGATAATTATCATTTAAAATAATGTATTTTTGCATATAGTTTTTATGAGTTTTTCCAAGCCATGTGAAAAACAACTACAAATATTTGTTAAAACCAGTATAATGTAAGAGGCTATACGAGTGTATCTCCTACTTGGATGAACTAGTTTTAATTAATATAAATGCAAATAAAATTTACTATAACCAAATAAGGAACTTACTGGCTTGTACAGCAAGGTTATTTTAAGTTTTCTTAAATACTTTGTAATAATTTTGCTTATTTCATCAACAACTACACTTTAAAACATGAATAAAAGGAGTAAGAAAATAATGAAAGTTTGAACATTCTCATATTTAAAGAAGAAAGAAATAATTAAAATTGTGCCATGCTAGATTTCAACAAAAAAGTTTATCTCAGGTCATGAATCAAGAGAAATATAAATCTTCAAATTTTTCTAATAATATTGTCATATGAAATAAATGTTAAAGATAATGCAAACAAGAGTTTAGCCCAAACTAAGCAAACAAGACCAAAAAAGGAATATTGTTTGTTTGTTTTTGCAATGGATTGGTAAAATATAGTTTTAGGATTCCTCAATATAAAGTAGGCATCATACATTTCAATCTGAAATTTCTGCTTTTTTTAGTTAAATAAATTAACAAATTTTTATTTATTCAAATTCCTTGATTAAGTAGTACTTAGTGTGATTAATATACCTCAAAGTATTTTCTTCAAAATTAGCTTATTGAACTTAAATCTATGATGTGATAATTTGTGCCACAACTTATACCTATCTTTTCGTGACTCCATGTGTACTTTGCATATTGTAGCACTTTATATATTTCCCTTATGTGTCGTACAAGAAAAAGAAGTTACATATGTAGGAATTCAGACTCAATTTTAATGGTTGCTCGGTTGTCTGAGGTGATTGAAAACTTTCTCCATCTAATGACCAACTTAAACTCTCGTGTCACATGACAGATGATTAGTGCCTTAGAACAGACCCTTACTTAAAACAGCATCATAGTCTACTGTAAGTTTATCCATGCACACAAAACACACATGTTGTTGACTTTGATACTCAGTTAAAATCATTGGTAAAATCTGTAATTATTAACTTGAAAATTTGAACCCCTCATAAAATTATGTTTTGGTTCACTTGTTTATTTAAAAAAGATTGTACTTTGAACAAGAGATATAGTAATAAAATCCATTACAAAGGGCTGAAAATATTAGGAAACATTTGCTTTTGTTATTGGCTAGTAATGCTGTTTTTGACCTTATTAGGTCATTGAAACATTGTTCTGTATTTTATTTTAATTAAAGTTTCAATACTCGTATCAGCCATCTTGAGAATACATTTTTACTTCAAGTAAGTTTCTTGTTGTCATGAATGGTTTGTATTTATTCTTCTAATGTAATTAAACATCCTGAGAAGTGAGGAATCAAAAATTAGTTGGATAAAGAAACAGAATTGCCAACTAAACATTAATTGTACTTTTTGGAACTAAATAAGATGTAAAACCATCTTTATACACATTTTTATTTTATTAAAAGACAACCAATATAGCCCTTTGGGCAACTTCTAATATAGGTCAGGTTGTATGAAGGACAACCTAAAAAGTTTCTTACAATAAAGCCCTATAAGACATTATCAGTTTAAATTTTTTAATATATTTTTGTCTTTCCAGATGCATCTTGAAGCAGCAAAAGCTCTCCAGTTCACAGAAAAGGAATTCATGAAAGCATTAGAGTGGGAAAGTCATCCCTGAATATAGAAATTAGAAGTTTATGAAGTGTACTGGAATATAATTTTTGTGTTTTTATGTATGTATATTTTGTGACATTTTTAAGTTTTATCAAAAGTGTATTACAATACTTATTGCTTAAAATCTAGCATATTGCTTATTTCCTTATGCATTATATTTTATAGGTAGATATACAAAATATTTTCTCCACTTTCATAATATACAATGTATTCATATTGAGCTTTGTGAAATGCAATTTACATATATTGTATAGTGCTAATACATTAAGAAGCCATACATCATTAAATTATTAATGGTTTTCAAACTAAATGAAACTTTTTACACACACCACACTACAAAATATTTTTGTGTAGATAATTGTATTGCAATTAAAACTAGTTAAGTTATAAACTGAAAACGAAAAATTGTTTTTTTTTTGTTCTTTATTGTATATGTTTGAACAGCATATCTGTTTAAACACTTGTAACAAAGACTGCATAGATACACTGTTTTATATGGAAAACAACACATGCTACCTCTATCAAGGTTTGCAGGAACATGCTGTTGTCAACAACAGATATTCCAAAGCTTATGAGATTGTAGTAAATGTATGTTATAAAAAATACACTAATTTATTAACTAAAAAGAGTTCCATTGTGGGTCAGCATTAGCTTTATAAACACACAGTGTAAAATTAGTAGAAATGATAAGTGAATTGAAAAATAAATGTTGAAGCAAATATATTTAGTAAATATGTGGGTCAGCTAATGTAGAACTAAGAATATATGATACAATCATGTGAAAAAATTCCAAACGAGAATAAAATTGTTGAAAAATTAAAAACAGAACAGAACATTCAATTTTATTTGTTTGAGACTTCCACTTAATTAATGCAACTTTGAAACATAGCACTATGTGCCCAAGAAGTTTTTATTATTTTGTGTATGAAATGCTGTGTTTTAAATAGATTATTTCTATCAAAACATAAGAAAATTAAAACCTCAAGGTATCACCTAATGCACCATTTGAAAAGATCACTGTCTGCCTTCAAATAGTTAGCAATTTTACATAAATCTTTCTTTAATGGCTTTTCTTGATCAACATTTTGTTGTAATGACAATAAACAGTATGCATGAACATTTTTAAAAACTTAATAATAAAAAATTAAATAAATGGATAGAAAACACATAGTATGCCTACTTATCACACTTTCCCACTTTTTTACCTTTAGGCCAACTATGATGTCCATAAATTTAAAATCCAGTGAAATAAGGTTTCACATTGGAGAAGAAACCAGAGTAACTTACTATCACTCCAGGAAACAATTGTACAACATTTCGGAAGGAAACAAAGAACATAACCTTAAGTCATAATACAGGTTACAATATCAAAATCAAGTTTAAAAAAAAATCTCAAACAAAAATCATGATTTAAATGTGAAATTAAGACTATTAACAATAACTTGAAATTACAAAATGAACATGTCAAAAATCAAATCACAAAATGCAACTTTTGTAAAATTAAATTCAAAAGTAGCATGAAATACTCAAACATCATCAGCATAGCATCTTACAGTTTTTACTTTATAAAACTAATTGGAATGGTATATATCCCTTAACATTGACACAAAACAAGCAAGATGCTCTTTAACAGTGATGTTACACGTATACAAAATGATCCCTTTACCCTAAATGTAAAATTCATGAGGACAAAAACAGTGAAATAAACCCTTCAACTATTGCTAAGTAACAGAAAGTAAGGCACACTAAAATTATAAAATGATAACACAATGATATGCATGAATATATATATAACTTAGTGATTATAATGATATCTTGAACAAAATTAAAAACTTTATCTTCATCAGAAGTTCATGGGAAGCTACTCAACACTTGTGTATATACACATGTCCCCAGTGGCAAGTTTGAGTATTTACAATACTAAAAATTAGGTTTCAGTACTCAGGGTGGCACAGCACATATAGCCCATTATGTAGCTTTGTGATTAATATAGATACAGTTATTTGTAGTTTGAACTCTCAAACTTTTTTTTTTAGTCCCATCAGTAGATCCTAAAGTACAGAGTTTGGCTGCAGCAATCTGGTGGATAATCTCCCTTGCATTTACTGATGTCTTTTGCATCTATGTTAGTTCTGCTCAAAGCTTCATTATTGAGGATGACCAAGTCTCTATTCATTTAGTAGCTTGATCTTGGAAATTTTACTTTAGAATCAGAATCTACAGAAATGTGGGATTGTTGGTGATTGCTTTTAAGGGGAGTCATCAAGATTTCTGGCTTTAGTGACCACTGATCCTGGGTATGGGTCTGTTGCAGAAGATAGAGATCCCTATGTTAACATTTGCCAAGGATGACATTGTGAATAATGAATATTTTGAGTTCTCTGTTATGGCCTGTGGTATTGATGGAATTTGATATTTTCAGGGTTTTGATGACTTATCTCCAGACCTGCAATCTAGGTCTCGGGTTTGAGTGTCTAACCAGAAATCTAGCACAGTCAGTGCCATTTCTCAACAGAACATTTTCCAGTAGAATACTATGATTTTGCTTTTTGTTCCAGATGTATGAATGATGAGCTGGTCAGGGTTGGGCTCCAGTGTGGGTTTAGTCACCATGAATTTATGGTAAATAAAGTTCACACTATTGTCTGCTGAATCATATGTGAAGCTGGCCCTACTTTATTAAAAAATGACAGGATTTTAGATCTTTTGTGTTATCAAAGAGGAAGGAAAAGGAATATTATGGTTTTGTATTTAAAGCCATGTTTGTTTCTGTAAGATTTAACTTGGAGAAGATCACAGGATCTCTCAACTTGTGTGTTTTTTGTTTTGGTTTTTAAACAAGAATAATGAGTCTTTTAATTTTGACATTTGCTGTTGATAGAGAACTTTTACTTACTTACGTGGTTACTTAAAGTTATTTTAGACTTTTGAGAGATTTTGAGTTTGCTTTCTATTAAACTTGTAGTTTAAACATTTAAGAATTTTTCTTTCTATTTCGAAATTAACTTAAGGATTTATTTTAATGTAACCTTCAGGAAGAAAAACACTGAGGTGGTAAGAAAACTGAATAAAGTTTCCCCTTTTTATCTGCTCAAGTGACACTGAAGTGAAGTGTTACCTGCTCAGGAAGGAGGCAGTATTAGATAAGCATTTATCTGTCGAAATGAGGGTGAAGTCCTGGTGTTATTTTGTAATTATGGTTATCCAACTTCATGTCAGAATACTTACAGATGCAGTAACTCACACTGATGCTTGGTTGCATCTATTGTGCAAAAGCCAAAAAGTATTCAACTATAAACATATGATGATGTGTTTGAAGAATTGTGCAAACATTCTAGATCCAATTCAGTGAAAACAAATTTGTGAATTTTTGTTTGAATGTGTTGATGTACTTGTGAATTAGTTGGTTCAAACAACAATCACTCACTACAACCATGCATACTGGTAATGTATGTATAATAAAAAAACAACATTGCACTGGCTTGCATGGAGCAGTAAGAATGTATCCACTGCTCAAATACAATAGATGTTGAAAGATGGAGTTATACAACCTTTAGAGAGTGCTTGGTCTCTTACATAAGCAAGTGTTAGAATAAGTAAGTTACATCAAGATTCTGTGTTGATTTTATATGAGTTAATGTAAACTATTGGCACCTTTTTTCTACTACAAACAGATGAAAGTTTAAAAGGGATGAATGACAGATGAGGAATGGTAATGCTACAATGAAAGTTCAGAAGTCACTAAATTTAACAGATGGTGGGTTTTATTAAACCCAACAAAAACACAAGCCATTGCTCTTTTCCAAAAACCTATGAAAACTCTTAAAATCAAATTAAATTTAAGACAAACAGAAATAATAATGAATAACGATATTAAATTTCTAGATATTGCCTTTGATAGACATCTAGCACCGAATAAACATATCCAAAACATACACACTTTAATCAGTAAAAGAGTTAGATGGTTAAGGTGCTTGATTCGTAATATGAAAGTCGGGGTTCGAATCCCCAACATACAAAATATGTTCTCCCTTTCAGCCATAGGGATGTTATAATGTACAATCAATCCCACTATTCATTGGTAAAAGAGTAGCCCAAGAGTTGGCAGTTGGGTGGTAATAACTAGCTACCTTCCCTCTAGTCTTACGGTCCTAAATCAAGGATGGCTAGTGCAAATAGCCCTCGTGTATCTTCATGCAAAATTAAAAAAACAAACAAACATACAATAAATGTGTAAATTGCAGATTGCACGTTGGAAACATCGATAAAATATATAAAACATTTACATGCCATCTCATAGAATATGATTGTCAAATAATACCCATCATGTCAAAATATAAAATCCTACAAGTGCAACAAAACAGAGCAATGATATTAGCCTTAAGACTTCCAAACTTCACTCCTGTAAAATACCTGCATAAAATTAGCAACCTCCCAACTTTAAGAGATAGATTTATCATGCTTACCCTTAAATATTACAACAAAGTCACAAAAAATAAAATCATAGTTTCCCTCCATGCAATTACAAGTGCTCTCCTTTAGCACACATCACCATAACATTTGTATTGAAAATAAAAGAGCACAGAACACCTACATACTCACACCTGCAAGATTATATCATGTTGTTTTTTTAACTATGATGTTTCCTGCTATAGCTGGGGCACAAAACAGGTTTTCTACTACTGGTCCTTCCCCACATCTAAATTCTTATGGGCTTTGGACCCTAAGGTTTCATCCCTTCTGAAAAAAAGCTTCCATCTCTTGATGGTTTAATCTTTGTAAGTCATTCTTTTAACATCTCTAAAATTTTAAATATTATTTTAAAAGCAATACATGCTGGAAGTGATGTTTTTGGACATAGTCTAAGTTTGTATTTGTTGCTGCATTGTATCTTCAACTGAAATTAAACCAACAGCCATAATGAACAAGAATTTCCTCAATGCCAAGATCTTTCCATTCTTTCTTACCTTATTCACAGCTTTGTGCCAACTAACACGAGTGTAAGAAATAAATCTACGAAAGGAAAAATAATAACAATTGTAAAAAAAATTCAAGTGTGGGGTTAAAGGGGAGCGTTTATTTCTGACACCCCTGTTAGAAATAACAGGTAACTATCGTGTTCTCTTTCTTTAAATAAAATTCCTGCAACGTTAAGTTGTGTTATTGTTTTTTTTTAAAATAGCAATAGCATGTCAAGTAAAATTTTAGGAAAAATTACTATTTCATAGAGCATTCATTTTACCTGCTCAGCCACTTTTTTTTTTTTAGTTCAGTGTTTCTCAACTAAATGAATGGCTAACCCAAGTTTAACATGATCAGAATCAAGGTGAATGAGAATAATGGGGTAGATGTAATGGTCAATCCCACTATTCATCAGTAAAAGAGTAGCCCAATAGTTAGCGGTGGGCGGTGATGACTAGCTGTCTTCCCTGTAGTCTTGCACTGCCAGATAATGAAAAGCTAGCGCAAATAGCCCTCGTGTAGCTTTGCTTTGAATATCTGTCGGTGTTTGGGTAAGAAAAGTTCATACCCTGGAGGGTCAGGTTCTCTATGACCTCTTCCTCCTCCCAGTACTTATGTTCTTGACGGATTGGTATTTATAATTGTAGAACTGAATATTATTTTGATCCTTTTCAGGGCAATGTCCATGTATTGTGGCTCATATATATTGATTATTTTATTCTATCGGCAGAATATAAGTTTGTTGGTGGCATTTTTTTATTATTATTATTTAATACATATATATATGTATATATATTTTTATTTTTATTATTTAATATATATATTTTTATTTTTATATTTAAAATATAAGTTAACTGGGGAGAGATATTTAGGACAAGCTTCATCCTGTATGAGGTACCTGTTTAGTTCGCGTAGTAATTCGTTTTTCATCCAATTCTTATTAAAGTACATTATTGTACTATGTCGGAGTCTATCTGGTATGGTTGGTATGTTCAAGTATTTGTGAATGAACTGAGATGATATAGTTCTTGGAACTCTGTATGCAGTTGTCAGGAGTGTGTTTTGGATTGTTTGTAGTTTGGTTTTAATTATTTTATTGCTTACAATTATCCATGCTGGAGCTGCATAATCTATTACAGGTCTAATATATGTTTTATGGCCTGGCATGGTCCAGCGCGTGAAGCGTACGACTCGTAATCCGCGGGTTCGTGCCCGCGTAGCGCCAAACATGCTCGCCCTCCCAGCCGTGGGGCGTTAAAATGTTACGGTCAATCCCACTATTCGTTGGTTAAAGAGTAGCCCAAGAGTTGGCGGTGGGTGGTGATGACTAGCTGTCTTCCCTTTAGACTTACACTACTAAATTAGGGACGGCTCGGTGCAGTGGGCCAACAACCTATTCACTTAAATACTTGTTGAAGAATCCGCAAGCGATTGCGGCCCTATTTCCTAGATGGAATCTAATGGTGATAACTAACTAACTACATGTTTTATAGATTTTTAGTACCAACCATACCATACCAGGGCTGCGTAGGATTTCCGATCAGACCGTACGCAACCGTTGACGAGATTCTTAGGCCCCATGTGCAACCCATTATGGTGAATGTCAATGACGTTTTTCAACATGACAACGCCAGTCCTCACACAGCCCGATTCACCACTGTCTTCTTGAGACACCACAACATCAACGTTCTTCCCTGGCCCTCCAGATCATCAGATTTAAACCCCATCGAACATCTTTGGGACGAGTTGGACAGACGGCTGCGACGGCGACAACCTCAACCGCAGACTCTACCTCAGCTTGCAGCAGCTTTTCAGGCTGAGTGGACAGCCATTCCACGGGATGTGATTCGTCATCTCATTGCTTCCATGGGCAGGAGATGCCAAGTAGTTATTGATGCTCACGGGGGCATACTCATTATTGACGTTGAGTGACGTTAAACGTCAACTAGTGAGCGTGGACTTCGCATTTGCAGACTTTGGATGTTCAGCAGTGAATGTGCAAAGTTTCACACATGTCACACAGAACTACCCGGAATATACTTGTTAACAATATGTCTCAAATTTTGCCTTTTGCGTTTCTTTTTTTGAAGAGTATATTTGTCCTAGTTGTAGTTTGATAAGTACAATTATTATTTTTGTTTATTTTATGTTGCATGTATTCTAATTTTAGTTTAATGTGTATTTGAATCATAATAAAGAATTTTGCATTTCAATGTAGTACTGTTTTGTCTTTTCTCGAATTGAGATGAGTAATCTATTGTGAAAAGTTGTAGGGGCGAGTGAAACACGAAAAGGTTGAGAAACACAGCAGTCTAGTTAGCATACAAATAGATAAAATTAGAACACAACAAATGTAGTTTATAACAAAACACAATGTGTAGAGGAAATTTTTGACTTTAAGGAGAGAAAACAAGATTTGCTTTCATATTACAAACTTGTACATTTTTGTTTATTTTCATTAGTGTTGTTTTTACTGTAAAACTTAAAATTTGTAATAGAATGAAAAAGAAACTGGTAATTATATTATATATTCTCAGATTATAGTAAAAATTATATAAGTATTATTTCATGTTCTTTAACTATGTATTCTAAAGACGGCTGATATGGGTATTAAAACTTTAATTAAAATAAAGTACAGAACAACGTTTCGACCTTCTCAGGTCATCTTCAAATTAACAAAGAGAGTTTGCAACTTATCGTTTTTGGGCACATTCCATAAATTTTTTAAATATAGTATATTACACCATATGTAAACTACTTCGTCATGCTTATAAATCGTTGTTTGCCAGCTTATTGCATTGTGCTTTCTTACTAATATGAATATTTCTTTGTTGTGCATAATTGTGCGTGTTTTATGTTAATTGTAGAAAAGATTTAGTGTAAAACGTCAAATAATACTTTCAAGAGCATTTTCTTGGTTTGTGTGAGCCTAAAATAAGTAGTTTTTGTCCACAAAATGATTAATGTATTATCAATATAATAAGATTCAGTGTCTATATGTGTGTCACGTAACTTCTCCTAAACCCAGTGACATTTTTAAGTAGGAGCTAGAGGGGACTCAAGCCTAGGGCTCATTGATAATTTTATTCTATGTAGAATTATATATGATGTAAATCCCACAAAAATTATTAGACCCTTGGCTCACACAACCTCAAATCTGCCACTGCCTAAACCACTCGTGGACTAATTTCTAAATAGTACCAAACAAATTGTCGCGATCCGGCGATTTACCCTATCCTTGGGGGAACCCAGAAATTTTATGCAAACCCCTTCTCCTAAACTGTTGAACTCCTCAACTTCTCAGTGGTGCCAAACGAATCGGCTGGTCCCCGAGGTTCGCATTTGGTAACATTGTTTACATAATCCTTAGGAAACTAGTATATTTCGCGAAAAGACTTTTGCTTAGATTCCCCGAAAACGGACCCCAAATTTGGTACTGATTTACATTATAACACGTAAATAAGTAGGTCTACTTGCTTAAAGAAATTGAATTTGCATTATTGCAGCAATGATAATTAAACTGAAAGTGCGAAGTAGTGGTTCAAGCATTAAATTTGCATTATTATGGCCGCCTAAATGTGTTCTATAGGCAAACCGCTCGCTTGTATATATACGTATGTGTCAAGATTATCAAATTTTAAGAATACATCTTTTCGGGCACTAAGTGGCAGACTGGTAAACAAAATATTAGGTTGAGGAATAATTCGTGAGCGTTTTTAAATAATTTCATTCAAGCATTACATGCAAGACTATACAATACTTCAATGCATGAACACATTACACTCAAAACATTTATTATGATACTTTATTTCATGTAATACCTAGGTATATAGTATGCATTGTTTTAAACGAAATTGCAAGAAATTAAATGCGAAAAGCAGATGGTGTCGAAAATGCTCGATTTTGTCCACTTGACATTCCATTTAATGAACTGAAAATGAAAGCAAAAATTAAAGACATATAAAAATCAAACACACCATCTATTAGAGCAAAAAATTATCTACCAAATGACTTGAAATATTTTGCGAAAGCGTTTCATTTATGAATATATTTTTTTAACTTGAAAAAACGCTCACGAATTATTCCTCAACCCAATAAATTAGGTTTCACTTCACTTATAATCCAACAAGTAAGGAGTTCGCTGAGCAACCCAAAGTGTGTAGGGTATCTTAAAAAAAAAAGCAAAAAAAAGTGTTTGTTTAGTATTATGTTTCAATAGTCTACTTCCTGTTAATTTGTAAAGTTATTGAGCACGTGAATATTTGATTGTGCAGTTTGAAGGATGGTATGTAGTTCAACAAATCATTGTCGTATACTGTAAGCTAAATATAGTCGTCTGTAATTTTTAGTTTGAATGGTATGTTTACTACAAAGACCGATACCGGGTGTTCTGAATATTTAAAAATCAGATTATAATTTATATGTCTAATATACTGAGTATGCCTACGGTCAGTCGTAATGCATGGAAATTGAAATGTACCTTTTGACAATGCCTCTGACTCTGTACTTTGTAAGATATTGTTTATATAATATTAGTAGGCCGAACATAATATATTATGACAACTGTAATTATACTCATGCTTCTCCAGCTTGTACGTTGTATTTACCACCATACCAGTTGTACCAAATGACCGATATACACTGCTGGCCAAAATCTTAAGGCCAGTGAACTTAAAGAAAAAATATGCATTTTGCGTTGTTAGACTCAACGAGTTATTTGATTAGAGCTTCGAAAAATGAAAATAAGAAAAGGGAAAATAAAAATAAAACTTTTTTAGCATTTAATAGGGAAAATGTAAACACCATGAAATTAGCCTAAATACCAGCTGGTCAGAAGTTTAAGACCATACTGAAATGAAGCGTGTACCAGTAAACACACAACGAAATTTAGTCATTTGTGTTCAAGCATTAGCATTGTCAACATTTCCCACTGACATCTTCTGTGTTACATTGGGTAAAAACATGGCAAAGGCTAAAAAGTTGACAGAGTTTGAATGTGGCAGAATTGTTGAGCTTGAAAAGCAAGGTCTCTCTCAACGTGCCATCGGTGGTGAGATTGGGTGTAGTAAAACTGCTGTTGCAAATTTCTTAAAAGACCCTGAAGGGATAATACGAAATGAGAATTTCAAGTGGTCGGCCCAAGAAACTTTTGCTGCCATTTGGCAGGAGGATTTGATGGGTTGTCTGGCAAGACACCAAATGATCATTGAACCAGGTTAAGGCCCTTATGGACATAGAATGCAGCTCAAGAACAATAAGACAACATCTACGAGAGAAAGGCTTTAAAAACTGCAAACATCTTCAAAGGCCACGCCTCCTTCCACACCATGAAACAGCCACGTTAAACTTTGCTGAGAAGCACCAAACATGGGACGTAGAAAAGTGGACAAAGGTTTTGTTCTCTGATGAGAAAATATTTAATCTGGCACATTAAGGATATTCCACCAGAGACATGTTATACACGACACAGTGGAGGAGGTTCCATCATGATTTGGGGTGCTTTCTCCTTCCATGGAACAATGGAGCTTCAGGTTATACAGGGGCATCAAACAGCAGCTGGCTACATTGGCATGTTGGAGAGAGCATCTTTATTGACTAAAGGCCCTCGCTTGTGTGGAAATGACTGGATCTTTCAGCTGGACAATGCTGCAATCCACAATGTCCACAGGACAAAGGACTTTTTTATGGCAAATAACATGATTCATTTTGGACCATCTAGCGTGTTTGCCTGAACTGAACCCCATTGAAAATGTTTGGGGGTGGATGGCAAGGGAAGTCTATAGAAGTGGACGTAAATTCCAAACAGTGCATGATCTTCATGAAGTCATTTTCATCACTTGGAATAACATTCTAGCCAGCCTTCTGCAAACGCTTATATCGACCATGCCAAAGCAAATGTTTGAAGTTATTCGCAATGATGGCCGTGCAACTCACCACTGAGACCTCTTGTTGAGCATTTCCTACCCTGTTTAGGACTTCTTTTTGGTATGGTCTTAAATGTTTGACCAGCTAGTATTTAGGCTAATTTCATATATATATATATATATATATCAGTATTCTGACCAATACTGTGTTCATTGTATGAAGAGTTCCAGACTGAGAAAAATGTGTTATCAGTATTGGATATGAGAAATACAGTGTGCTTGATTTCAGTTTTTATATAGTCTTTTAATTCTTGAAAACTTTGGGACTAGATTAAGAAGAAAATGCTGAAGAAAAGGTAACAGGCATAACATAATTACAAGTATAATTAATTATTGGTACCATTATTTGTCAGCCTGGAAAGCTAAAGGGCTTTTACACCATTACATTTAATGCAATTTACAATTAATTATGACTTGTTCAGTCTTGTTATTCAGGCTTCATTACTGTTTACAAGTTAGTTACTTTTAATAATAGCATTTAAATTGAATGAATTAGCACCAAAAGTTAAATTATTTCTTTGATAAGTTATACAACAATGTCAGACTTATGATGTTTCTTAGTTCAAGTAATTGTAATTTGTAAAAGATGGAATAATTAGAAAACAGTGTTTTATGTTTATAAATTATGAAAGAAATAACATCTGTTTGATGTGTAATAAATATTAAACATAAACTACAGTCAACATAAATACCCTGACATACATTGTTATACATAATAAAAGTGAGTTAGATACTCAAGATTGCATCAATTTGTGACTGTACCAGTATTTAGTTCTTGGCATCAAGAAATTTTAATTTTAGTTTAGAAGTTAATTGAATTTGAATATGTATCAAGTTTATGATATTTGCCAACAATATTGATACACAATTTTCTTCCTCAACTGTACCAATACTTGGTATTGGGCATCAAGGATGCTCATGTGTGAGACAGCAGTAATTGATAGATTTTCAGCCTTAGCACATTATTTAACTTTTCTCTGCATTGCAGTTAGTTTAGGTTTATACATATTATTAGAAAAAGCCAACATACTTTTAATGTGGTTATTTGCCTTTGGAAATAGTTTGGATATTCTTGCATCTGTTTATGGAAGTCTAATCTATTTCCACAAAAAATTAAGGGCATTGTTTACAGCATGCGTTCTTGTTACAATGCTGTTTACAACAGTCAGAAGACTTACTACTTTTTTTGTAAATGTTTGTGAATTGAGAACCACGATACCCATGAAATGCATGCAGAAAATCATCATAACTTGAGAACACTCCTATCAAAACATATGGCAACTGCCATTTTTTACATTTATATGTATGTGTATGTTACATAATTTATGAGTACTGTATTTATTAATGCCATGCTAATAGTCTCAGAGTTTATTGATAAGAGCATAAATGAAAAGCCACAATGTCTGCTGACAGTGTCACATGTGAATAGCTACTTTGGATATTTCATGTACTTCATTAACCTGTCAATACAAGGTAGGTATATTGCTATCTAATTGTTAAGCTGCAGTAATTTCTAGTAAAAATATTTTGTTGTTACATCTCAGGTATTATGATGCTGAAGTTAATTTAAAACCTGGTATGCAATTTATTATGCAAAAGAACACCTTATGTTGTCTACTAAAGACCTAAAGTTTTTCATATTTTTGTTTTAAATTCAATCATATTCATAAAAAAGAATTGATTAAATTCAGTTCAAGGTCTTAGAAACCATCAACAGAGTAGTTAGTCAGTTTTAGTAAAACATGAATTATTTGATAAAAGTACGATAGTGACATGAGCAACAAAGTACATATTCCTACCTTTATAAGTGAAAGTATTTTAGCAATCTTTCAGTATAGTTAAAGTTTTAAAAATAAGTATCATAAACTTATAAATAAGTTATGTTTAGAAATAATGCAAAATACAATTGTGTACATCAGTTTCAAGGCAGTAATGAAGAATGCTTGTACTGCACACCAGACATTAAACATTAACCTTTCATGTTTGTAACCATCAGTATTTCAAGCACATGATACTATCACTACATTCTAGTTACTTTAGTCTTGGAGTATTAGTACTGTTACGTGTATCAAACTTTAGCTAATTTCCATGCTTGAGTTCCATAGTAGAAAAATCTCCATTGAGATCCTAGTAGAACCTGTTTTTTAAATACAAAAATTTTTAACATATATGTAAGTGAAATAAATATAGAAGATTTACATTTTACATTTGTATCAAATTCAATATTTTTTAAAAATTCTTTAAATTTCCTTGTTATTTTGGAGTGTATAATGTACACCTTTCAAAACATTGGGTACATACCTTTATTGTGCATGACTATTGTAAAAAAAATCTTTTAGTATGTGAACTGCTTTGTGAACATTTTTGAGGACTCTGGGAAATTTCATTATGGACACCTTGTAACAGGGACTTTCTCTTGTGAAAAACATTTTGTTATAGTGTCCGAGTTAATATAACATCATTATGAAATGTTTTGTTAAAATATTTTGTGATTGGGGAATTTTGTTATTAGATTCACCACTATATATGTATATTATGTTTGCAAATGAGCAAGTTATTAAAGTTATTTTGAATTCAAATCAAAGTATGTTGAATTACAGTAAATGTTTTTGCAGACCTGAATTGTTTTCACTGAAATTTATTTTTATGCAACATTGTTCATGAACTCCCTGAAATGCAACATAATACAAGCTTAGACCAACCCCCTTGTCACCCCCATAGCATTATTCAATTTTTGAATGGTTCCAAAATGATTGTACAGTTTATTATTTGTTAGCATTTGTTGTTATTGTCACCAGTTGATTTTACATTTTAAAAACAACCTGCCATAAAATTAGTATTTGCAACTAGAATGTATTTGTCACAAGTTGTCCCAGTAACAATGTAGTAGTAACAAAATGTCCAGTAACTAAATATTTGTTACAAAATGTCTGAATCTCTTTTAAAGTTCTATACTTTAAACTGAGTTTATTACATCAAGATATTTTCTCTCATGTGAGTATAGAAAAGTGCTAATTTGTAGCATTATGGTTCATTTATTGTGTACAAATCATAGAGCACCAATTTGTATTTTATATGTTTTTTGCTGTACATGGGCAACACAAAGAACATTTGTGAAATTATTCATGATTTCTTGTGTACTCCTATTTGAGTCGTGTCTTTTTAATAAATGTATTTAAAATCATATATGAACTAAGGGCTTGTGGATATTTGTAGCTGTTGTTTTTTATTATGGTTAGATGGTCTATTAAGACTTAAATAAATAGTAATGTACATGTTTTTGTGTTGTTTTAAGTCAAAGCTTAATGCTCTACTCTAAAAATAACATTTGTAGTTTACTGCAAGTGCTCTAAAACTAATGGCTGGAGAGGCTCCAGACAATCATGAGAGTTGAAACATGTCAAACATCTCTGAAGTTTTTATATATAATAATGTATTGATAGAGAGTTGCATCATAAACATGGCTTTACCACTGACTAATTGTACTCCAGGATAACATTTCATTTTAAAATTTATTTCAGATTTTTTTCACAAAGCTAACAAGGACTATCTACACATAGGCATTCTTAATTTTGAATTTATGAACTTATGAGAGTGCCCATTGTCAACTCATAGCCAAACCATTTCTGGTTGAATAGTGCATCTGTGGCTCCTTTGGGATATGAACTGTGAATCCTTGGATTCATATTCTGGGCATGCTCTCCATTAGGCCATTTCTTGATCTAGCCTTTTCCATTATTGCTTTAGTGTTTGATGTGATTGTTTTAAAGTAATAGAATAATTTAAAGACAAACTTATGTATAGAACTGCACATTTTACATGCCTCATTGTTTTCACAGAATGGTAGTTATTCTGTGTTTAATTTTACTTATTTAACCAACTGTGGTGGAGGGCTCTACATTGACACCTGCAAATTAGATCATGTTGATAATTTTTATATAAAAGAGGCTACCAGCTTGTATTTTTATTTGGTGTTCTATTCTTTTGCATTGCATATATACCTTTTATTTAGGAAATTATGGTGAAAAGTAATTTTAATAAAGATGTTGGAATTTATATAGTATACACCACCTTTGCATTAAAAAAGTTACTCAGACTTATTGTAAACTAAAACAAGATTATTTTTGTATAATAAAGATTTATTAAGATTAAATGTTATTTCTTGAGATGACCATTGTTGATGAACCATACATACCACTAACGAGGTAAATCATATATCACCTTTTATAGTTGGTAACTTACCAAACCTTGTGATAAATTGGAAGTAAGGTAAAAGCAATTCTAAAAAAGCTACATTACAACAAAAGTCAGTATGTTTATCAGTCAAAATGTGGTAGAGAAACAAGTGAAAAAAATGCTGGTGTTGAAACAATTAAGTTGTGTGGTTCAGTAGTTATATATATATATATAATAGATAGTCACACTAGATGTATAAGTGTGTATTGGTGTACAGAATCTTAAATAACAGCTTATGTCAAAAACTGTGATGTGTGTAGATACACCTACATGTAATTTTGGTATGGGCTTGTTACTTGTGTCTGTACAAATATTAAAAATGTTAATTTACAGTGCTGATAAGCTCTATTAAAAATTTAAAAAATACTTTCTTCTTTGATAGATTACTTAGACAAAGTATTCATGATGAAATTTAGAAGGATGAATGGCAACTGCCAGTTGTAAAAACACAGCTATAGAGGATGATGTTTTGAAAGTCTTCATGAAGACAAAAAGATTGTATCTCAGAAGGTTGAAACATTGTTCTCTGCTTATCAGTAAAAGTGGTAATACTCATACTAGCCATTCAGAGACACATTTTTATTTCAAGCAGGTTTCTGATCATCAAGGCAAAAGATTTTTGAAACTTTGTCCAATATAGTTATGTTTCTACAACAGGCAGTTGCCATCCATTCAATCATATTTCAAAGATTTTCTTATACTTCTTACATGTTAAAAAGCACATTGTAGAACATATATTTACTGTTTAATGCTAATATGAATATAAAACCCATGATTAGTGTTTTAACTATCTGTATATATTTTTCAGTATTCCATTATCTTCAAACAAGAACAAGGTAAGTTAATTTCATTTGTTTAAATGTGCTACAAATTCCAGTAGGTTACTAAACCAATTAAGAGGCAGTAATTAGAACTTTGTTTATAGTCACAATACACTGTACGTAAGACTTTCTACTCTCACTTGTGATTTGTCCCATAATGAAACATTCTCTGACTACTTGTGCTCTCACAAATATGATGGTAATGGGATTTTCCACTAATAACATGATTGCCTGTGTAAATATGTACACAAAATAATATTTTTCGCATGGGTCTTGCCTCAAGTAAAGCATAATACATAGCACTGAATATTTTAATATGTTTGTGTATCAGTGATTATGCATTTGACTTGTTTCTTTTTTTGTTTTTTAATTACTATCATTGACAAGATTCTGGTATTAATGATAAGTAGTTAACTGTTATTTAACACATTGATTGTATGCAGACCCTAATCTATCAATAAACATTCCCAACAGCCACTTAGCAACCCTCTTAGAATTCACCACAATGAAGACAAACTTGATGTTCAACAACCACAACTATATACAAACAAATGGCCTAAGAATGGGCAGTCCAGTTTCACCAGTTCTAGCCAATATTTTTATGACAGAAATTGAAACACAAGCAATTAACACAGCATTATATCCACCACTATATTGATACACATATGTAGACAACATGATTGCGGGGATTCACATTTACAGAATACGCACTTAATTTTTTCAATCACATTAACTCTATACATCCCAACATTAACTTCACATATGAACAGGAAAAAAGCAATCAAATATCATTTCTTAACCTGAAAATTTCAAGAACCGATACACAAGTTAAAACAGAAATCTACCGAAAATCACCCATACTGGACTGTACATTCCTTGGGACTCAGTACACGAAACAAAACAAAAACTCAACATACTAAGAAACCAAATAAACACAGCCACAAAACAATGCTCATCAGATAAAATTAACAATGAATTAGACAAAATAAAACAATATATCATCAACATCAATAAGTTTCCTCCACAAACCGTAGAAAACATTATACGCACACACCTAGACAAAAAGCAAAATAAACTAACAAAAGTATATATACCCCACTATTTAAAAAATCACAAAACCATATACTGCTGCATACGATATATTCTCGACATCAGCAGAAAAATAACCAACATTTGACAAAATCTAGCAACAAAATGACATTCCAGTTAATACCAAATTTATTCAAACACCAGGCACAAAACTAAGGTCCATACTATGTAAAAACTACACAACACCAACATTATTTACAAAATACGATGTGATAACTGCTATGACTTCTATATTGGAGAAACAAGTAGAAAAAATATGAAACCAGATTCAAAGAATCTGTCACCTTCATATGTTTTCGAACACTGCAAATCAAATAAACACAACATAACCATAGAAAACACCCAAATACTAAATGAAGAAACAAACATAAACAAATGCAAAATTAAAGAAGCCTTACTTATACAACAACTCAAGCCCAAAATAAACCAACACAAAGGAACACCGTTATACCTATATTAATAAATATAATCAAACATCTAAGCACACCCTCTACATTTTTACACTCAGATACACAACCGTTTTCAAACATGTGGTTAGCTACTTGTCAGTAACCCTTTCTTACTTTGTGAACCTGATGATGACCGAAGATGGTCGAAACATTGTTTGCACCTCTACTAGTGCTTTCTCTACCCATACCAGCCATTTTTAAATACATAATTTTCTTGTCATCATGGATTAAGTTACAACTACATGTATCAGTATGCTCTGAGAAAACCAAAATGTTATATCAAGCATGTCAAAATTAAAGAATACATAATAACTTTTCAGTTAGGTATTCTATGACAACAGTCAAGTGATTTATATACAATGTTAAGATATAAAAGTGCACTGAAAGTTGAGTTACAAGTTTTTCATAAGAACTAAGGGTAATCAAATAAATGCCTGTATTTGTGAATTAATATTTGTTTGCATAAATTCTTGAACATAATAGCTTTTCTTAAGACTATTCTTAATTCATATTGGAATCAACAACTTGCTTGCTGACAGTATTCTTATAATTTAACACACATCTGGTGTGAACAATAAAAGACAATTTTAAAGACCAGATATATAATGTCTAATCTTGAGACTGTTAATTAGAATTGTGTAATTAGATTGTTAAAAAAAATAGGACATATATATCCAAAGAGTTTTTGTGACTGGGAAGAAATATATTTGGTGAATGTAGTGACAAGGGCATTTGAGTGATGAAGACACAGTATATCTTTAAACACAATATGGTATCATTATTAAAGGTTTTTTTAAAACTGTGTGTAAAATGGCACAATTTTAAGAGTGTAACTTTTTCATGCCAAAAGTTATTTCCTGGAAATCCTCAAATTTGCAAAAAATATCGGGGGGGGGTATTCAGAGTAATGGGGAATTATTCGCACCTTATGAAAAGAAATTGGTCTTGAAATATAATTTTTCTCTTACATATAGACCCAAAATAGAGTCATGATACTGCTTTATTCTTTTGATTAATCTTTTTAATTTTAAATCAACAGCTCATGATGACAGTATTTGGAGTTGTGCTTGGGCCAAAAATGAAAAGGATGGAAGGAATCATATTGTTACTGGGTCTGTTGATGATCTGGTAAAATCGTGGGTTTGGTGAGTCAGATTTCTTCATCACTTTTTGTTATTATTTCCCATATTTTATTGTTATTCAAACAAAAAAATTAACCAGAAGTGTCAGAGTTTATTGTAGGAAGATAACTTTGTTATAATTGTTTTTATTTCTAATATGATGTTAGTTATTAGACTGATACTTTTTGGTGGCAGAAGTACTAAATAAATAAACACTGCAAAGCATGTTCACACCAGGTTACCTTTAGGGAATGTAAAATTTTGTTCTTCCATGATTATATGAAGAATTTTTGTTGTTGTCACAATAGATGTAAATTAATTTGTAATAAACCATGACTGAATATTAGTTTTTTTTTATTTTTTATGAACATCACCAGCCAAATTATTTAAGAAAAGTGTAGCCCTTTGAACATTTCTTAATGTAAAATACCCTATATTAGGAAATTATGCAATATTAAATAGTAACATGAGTAGCTTAATGTTTGTTGTAATGTCTCAATAACTAGATATGTGGTTTCTTGAATTAATAATAAATGTGTATGCTTGGCTTTTGTGAGATGACTTATAACTGATTAATAACTTGGGATGTGTATGTTTGAAATGTAATTGATTTAAGAGATTTATGTCTGTATTTTTTAAGAGGAGCAATAGGTGACCTAGTATAACAATTTGGGGTTCTCCCTTTTTCCATACATCAAAAATCTACAGATCCTCACTGCTCTGATGGACCCCAAGTCCCATATTATTGGTCTTGTGATGCTCACACTCGTCGCTTGATTCCTGTTGTCAGCTTTTTTTCTGCCGATGTTTGCTTGCTTGTGTGTATGTGTGTGTATACAGTAAAATCTGTCTAAGGTGGAATTGCATAGGCTAAAAGTAAAATTTCCAGCTTAAGCAGATTTTGTGGCTTACACAGTGAACATGCATTTCCTTAATTATATATAATTTTTGAGTGGAACATTATACTTGTTTGACTCAAGGGAAATAAGATGTTTGTGAATAGATTTATTATACTATTTGTGCTATGTTTATTAGAATAAGAACGAAAATAGACATTCAAAATATACGTAAGTACACAAAATCTTAAACTTATTTTAAGAAAGTGTCCAATTTCAACTGTTTCATTTTTTTAATGGGCTTTCTCATGCAGTTAAAAGAGAACACCAATTCTACAGCTTTTTCAGGAAGTTCATTTTCCCCTTCATTTTTGCACATAGTTTTGATAGCATTAATATAACTTAACACTTGTGATGAAGTAGGAATTTCTATTTCCTCACTATCTTTTCCATTTTGTTTATCATCTGAATCCCTCACACTGTTACCGTCTTGTGCTTGTATTACAGAGTTTAAATCAATTTTGTCAGTTTCTGTTAAAACATTTTTGTCAACTTTCAAAAAACTTTATGTTCACAGAATCATCTGCATCAACTTTTTCAATCAGAGTGGATTTCACTAGAATCATCATAACAAACAACAACTCTGCAATCTCCTCCATTATCAAGAATAAATTCACAGTTTTGAAAGCACTTTATTGTGCATTCATCTTTTATGCATTTGATTGAATGATTTCAAAATGCAATTGCATCTAACACACCAATTTTCATGGTCATTTCAGATGCTCTCTTACGGTCGTCCATGTTTGCAGTAATATGCTGAAGCATCAGTTTTCAATATTTCAATTTTATACACTTTATAATTCCATTATCTAATGGTTGTGGAACTGATGTTGTATATGGAAGTAGAAAGACTAAACGAACACTTGGAACTTGAACTTTTGGGTGACAAATTGCATTATCTAGGAAAAGTAGAATATTCCTATTTTCTTGTTCCATTATTTTGTTTAATTTGTTCAAAAATTCCTCAAATATAACACTTGTCATCCATGCTTTATTATTTGCTTTTCATTCTACAGGAAGTTGATTCTTCCTTAAATTTTTGAAACAGCATGGATTTTCACTTTTACCTATTACCCATGCTTTCTCTAATTTTCCATCAGCAAATGCGACCAAAAAGTACAGTCAGTCGTTTTTTCGAATTGCGACCTCCTGAACACTTTCCTCCTTTAATCCGCAACATTTTATTGGGAAGAGCTCTGAGAAACAAAGCTGTTTTGTCTGCATTTGCAATATCCTTTGGGTTGTAATGACAATTAATTTGACCCTGACCGTAATCCTGGATTCATTAAAAGATTACATGCATATTTAATAGTTTTTTTCATAAAAAATGAGGGTATTTAGCAGCTTTTTTTAAGAAATGAGGGCATTCCCTGAATGTTAAAATTAGGGAAGGTAGAAATTAATTTTTTTCATGAGAATTATTTGAAGAGTAGAATTTGCACTTAAAAGACAAATATATTTCTACAAATCATGAATCTAATTTAACTGCAAAAATAATGACGGCAGGAAAAAAAGAACAGAATATATTTAACCAATACTCACTATAACAAAATATATGAGAATTTATTAATTTTTAAACAAATTATTAATTAAATAGGAAATTAATATTTCATCAAAAACATTTTTTCTGCTTTACTCAGGTTCTAATCCTACTTGTTGATAGATGAGGTAGGTGAAAGATAGTTTTCCATCCATGTTATGCAGGTTCTGCCATATAGAGGGCCTTTTATAAGAGAAATCGTAAGATAATGCTGCAAAATTTTGATATTTCTGGCTTGTACAGGTTTCCACCCTATGCAGTTTTCAGCTAAGACATGTTTTACTGTATTTACATACGTATATATATATATATGTTGTTTTTTTCTTTCTTTCTTTCTTTCCGGGTAGTAAGATTTTAAAGTTTCATATGCAGGGTGAAGTGAAATATTTTCTGAGCATGCCCACTTATATCTGTTTTCAAGCTTCGTCTGAGGACAGATATCTTTAAACTAGAATACCTGTCACATTCTTTTTCTGGTGTAACAGTACAAGTAAAGATGTTTTTCCTTTAGTATCTGAACCAACAGATTTGTATGTCTAGATATCATGAAACAAATTTCCTTTTTTGCACATGGAAGATAACAATTTTAGTCACATGTGTTGCAGTCAACACTGAACACCATGTTATATATTTTATACTTTATGTTCCTGAAGCACAATGAACACACCAAAATGGTGGATTGACTGCTATACTCTGCAGGCTTAATGTCTTAGAGGTTTTACATGTGAGTGCATCTCAAGTTCTTGGTTTATATCTCATAAGTTTATCTACAACAGCAAGTCTCAAAAATGCTAGAAGAAAACTAATTTTATTGTAGACTATGTAATTGTCACTGATTTGTTAACAGTAGTAAAGATCTCTGTATATGTTTACTGAGTTTAGCAGAAATAATTTACTTAACTGTGTATGTTTTAATTAATTTAAATGTGATTGATTTAAAATGCATACATCAATTTGTAGATATCACTTATATTGTTGAAAGTGATTTATAATGGTATGTTACACAAGAATTTGTATTTTTATGGATTTTTTTAAAACATTTACTTTATATACAAATGTAATAAATATTATAAATGTTATTGTTACCCAAAAAACTGTGATATACTATGTGTGCAATGTTGAAAATAATATTAACTTAAAAAAAAGACAACATTTAAAAAAACATTTGAACTTTCAAAAATCTTATCTTGTAACAAAGTATATAATTGCTTTTAAGGTGCTACAGAAACTTGTTAAACTAAAATTGTATTTTGTTTGGTACTTTTGTGAAATTACAAGAGGAAAATCATTATTTCCAATATGGTACATTACCTGCTCTCACAGCTATTTTCTTTCAGTGCTGCCCTCTATAATTTAAAACATTATTTACTCACGCCACATCTCTCCTTCATTGGAATTGACTGATTGCAGTGCATCTCTCCTGCAGATCATGGTGTGTCAACCCTCCACAAATATGAGTACAATTTACTCTCATGATGCATGTGACCCCTCTTATTCAATTCTACAGAACTATTGCTTCTTGTTTAGCAATACTTTTGTTCAGATGTTTTTATTTTGATGCTGTTCTTGTGAAGCATGATTTAAATAGTTTAATTTCCTGGTAGGACTTCTTCATTATAATCTTTCCTCTACACTGAAGAAATCTTTTAATTTAACTTAATTTCTCAGTCTTTATTTT
Source organism: Tachypleus tridentatus (assembly GCF_004210375.1). Classification (NCBI taxonomy): domain Eukaryota; kingdom Metazoa; phylum Arthropoda; class Merostomata; order Xiphosura; family Limulidae; genus Tachypleus; species Tachypleus tridentatus. Next base: position 237,771,890 of record NC_134837.1, on the reverse strand, counting down.
TTCTTCTCACATTTGCATATTCTACATCAAACACTTCTGTTTGATTTATATATTTCTACAATGAATTCTGAGGTTTGGGTTTCCACTTGGGTGTTATACCTGTAGCAGTATTTTGATAGGTTGTGGAGGAGGAAGACCCATTGATGGATCTCTTTTTCTATTATCCATCATTAGATTGTTCATTATATGAGTAAATCACTAATCCTCCTGAAGAAGCTGAACCTCTTTGGGCTGGTGAATATTTGACAATCTTTTTATACTACCAGATTTGCCAAGTTTTCCCTCTTCCTCCTAAAAATCAGTTAAGTTTAATATGGCATTTTCCAACATGATTTTACAGGTATATTATGTTTTATCCAATTCCCCCTTTTTTTTGTTTCTTATTACCTTCATGTTGACCTGTTTATCATATTCTGCTCTCCCTTTATGCACGTGGTTTTGCTTTAGTTGGGATTTTCTGGGTTGTCAGCTAATCTTGACCGGGGTATATTTTCTGCTGCTTTCTTTTCAAGATTTCTATATTTTTCCCCAGTGATATGTTTTTGATTATGTATCTAAGATTTTGGAATTTTGTTTGTAATCTGTATGTCAACATTCAACCCTTTCCTTTTTGGTTGCACATTTTCCACAGTTGCCAACATGACACACTCCTATTCCCTTCCCATCCCTATCCTCCTTCTAGAGGTTTCTTGTCTCATTGTTTTATTGAGTGCTGATGAGCATGTCACCAACAGTACAGGATACTAATCAGAGTGCTCTGCTCCACTGGGAGCTAGACTATATGGTATCCTTACCCTTAGGTGATTTTTCACTATAGTTCCATGGTTTTTTTAGGTTTTATCAGAGGGACTTGTCCTACTATTTTTTTTCCCATCTCCTTATCTCGGATACCTTTTTCCTTCCCAATGATCTGGGATCCTGCCACCAGCCTGTGTCTGTCCGAGGTGGTATAGGATTTTTTGTGTATGCAGGCCATTGCATATGTTCATTATCTTTCTTCAGGATGTCTGTTGTCCTATTGCCACACCGAGGTGGCCTGTAATAGGTTTGTCCTACCTCATTATAGTTTTCATTCTCCTCTGTTTTACTTAGAGTTGTATCTCACTCTTAGGTAGGCTTTTTCTCTTTGATGATAAAGAGGAATGTTAAATGCTTACTTACATGTCTTGATATTTTGTCACTTGTGAACATCTCTTTGGTTTATTATCCATGGGTTGGTTTCTTGGTTTTGTACACTGTCCTTTAGAGGTGCTTCAGCCCAATATGTTTCGTTGGGCATTCAAAGCATTTGTTTGTCACTTGTATGCTCTTGGATTATGTTTTCCAGTTTCTTTGGACAACTGGTTACTATTTGCTTGTTATAAATAGGAGTCTGCCTGTTACACTTATCAACTTTTCCTGGAAGTGGCTGAAGTGGGTTATTAATCAAGTTGGAGAAATCCTTGTTGCAGCCTATCCAGTATTTTGTTTATTTGGGTGTTTTCTACACATATCTGTCAGGCTTACCTTTCTTCTTGCCTTCGTCTACCATGGAAGATCACATCCACAAAATAGACTTTGTGAGGTGTAATCTTCCATGGTAGACTTGTCACCAGAGGTTAGGCTCATATGTATGGGCTCTTTCATGGGCTTTTCACAAGAAGTTAAATTTAATTGGGATCCTTTATTGGCTCTTATTATCCTTCCTTCTACCCTTGTCATTGATCAAGTTGGTGGTTAGGTAGATTTGTACATCAATGAGTGTCATGTTTCCTCCTTATCTGGTTTTTGACATTTCAAGAATCCATCCCTTTGGGGATGGGATTATGGGTTGGTCAACTGGAAGATTGATTTTTTAGTCTGTTGTTAAGAAGTCTTATCAGTGTCTTTGAGCTTCTTGATGTAGGTCGTGTTTTGGTTCATTTTCTCTATCTGATCATAATTTGTCTGGTAATGATCCATTCTGACTTTTTTCCAGTGGTTGCATCTGTTCTTCATCCATCTGTATTCATACATTGGATCTTCTTTTTCGGCCCATGTGTTTGATATTCATATCGTTGCATGTTTTGTTCTGGGTGCTTTTCCTCTTGTCGTGGATTGGATTCCTGTTCAGACAACATTAATTTAATGGAGTGGTTTCTCAACCCTTTTGTTTTAGAGTGGCTTTGACTTCTGTGGAATATTCCTCACATTGAGGATTTTGTTACATCCATTAACCACTAAGTGCCTTGGTTTTGGTCTCCAGTTCTTCATTGTCTTGTTTTGGCTGTTGAAGTTTTCTGCCAGGATTGGACCTATATATTTGTCCATTCTGTAGAGATGGGTGTTCCATAAGATCACTTGTAGGTGTATTTGTACAATAGAATATGCTTCATAAGTTTGTCTGTTCTGGACTGTACCCACTCATGGACTACATGGGTGTAAATCAGAAGGAGGTGAATGCTCTTCCCTGCAATGTCTTGCATTGAAACAAATCTATATGGTCTGCTTTAAAAATAGGGTTTTGTGGTCACTCCTTACACTGTTTATTATTATTACACTGGGTATTATTCCACCAGACTCTCCTCTGCACCAACCCCTCCCCCATTTCTCCACTTGTTTCTGATAAGCACCTACCTCCTTGTACACTTCAACCCTTCCTCGCAACAGAGAATTGTTGCCAAAATTGCAACATGTTAGTTGAGTACAATTGAATAAAGGGAATCACATGCATTATGAGAGTATACCACACTTATAAGTGGGGAGTTGACATATGATGATTTGCATGAGAGACGCATTGAAATCAGTTAATTCCAATGGAGAGGAGATAGAAGGCTTGTAATGCATAAAAATATTTTTGCATAAAGTGGCCAGTACTGAATGGTCATAGCTGTGTACATGAGAGGAGATAAATGTACCTATTACATGTACATTTCCAATGTAGGAAAATTATGACTTTAAGAACATCTTAATTTTTAAAATCATCTTACTGTTGTTTGATTTGTGTATTCATTACATTAAACAGTTTCTAACAATGACTAAGAATTACGAATATTGAAATATTTTCTATTAAGTAGTTATCTTCAGAATAATATATGTAGACATACACAAATTTTTGGCATCAAATATTTGTTTCTAGGAATGAAGAAAGGTTGGAATTAAGGCATAATTTGGAGGGACATGCATTGGGTGTGGTGTCTGTTGATATCAACCATGAAGGCACAGGTACTTTTATTTTATTGTTGTACTTTCTCTGATTTACACAATTATTAATAAATAAACATCACATGTTTAAGAATTAGTAGAATGATAGAACTAACTGAATGAGATATCTTAGCTATACGTTACTTGAGGGTGTATAATTAACATTACATGAAAGCTGAGTGTAGATTTATTGATTTATACATGTACAAATTATTTGTTTGACTTAAGTGAGATAAATTGTAAACATAGTAGAGTATGATCATATTTATACCTTTGTATTTTAAACTGCAATTTTAAGTCACAAAATGAAAATCAACTAAAATTTGTTCCAAAACACACCTACTTCCTCTCACTCATTCGCTGTTATTTAATGATGGAGTTTTTTTCCTTTGCTCATCTAAGCAATCATCTAATTTTTTCTTGCTTGCTTCAGTGTTTTATATCCCACTTAATTACTATTGCTGGTATTTATATTGTGATGATCTCCACCTGTTTCAACATTTTTTCTATCCTGGTACTATGTACATGTAGGATTGGGTTTCTCTGTACTGTGATTGTTAAGAGATACTTGGAGCAATTTTCATGTCACTTTGTTGATTTTTGTAAAAGCAAAAAAATATATAATTATGACACGTCAATATATACCATGAATTCTTGGGTTACTGTTATCAACAAGGAGGCTAATTAGACCTTCCCTGTCCCACTTCTGATGTCCACCACCACTCAACAGTTGGGGGGTGAGTCACTTTCAGGTGAGATAGAAATTGATCTGGATGTATGGAAGTTCTTTACTACAGATCCATTGGTGCTGAAGTTTCTTGTACCATTGTGGGTCTGTCACTTCACATCTCTATCACCATTATTCCCTCAATGTATAGTTTTTCAATTTCAACAGTTCTTCAGGTTTTGGACCTTCATTCCAAGGCTAAGAAAGTTGTTTGTAAGGGGAAAGTAGAGAGAGTTCTTCTGAGATTTTATTTTCATCTGTTTTTGTTTTGTGCCCAAGAAGATGGGAGATAGGCATCCAGTTATCAATTTTTCTCATCTCATCCATTTGTTGGACTACGAATGACCAAGTTTGTTTTTGCAAATGCATATTTTCACATTCTCATAGCAAAATCATTCCACTGCTCTCTACATTTTGTGTACAAGGGTCAGGTATTGCAGTTCAATGCTGTATCCTTCAGACTATCATCGTCACCACGTGTGTTCTGCAGAATAGTATAAGCTTTTTCTCTTCACCTTCATATCTTAGGCTTATGCACACACTGTTATATGGATGTCTGGTTAATCCTGAAACCTTCTCTTTAGATGCAGAATGTCACACCCATATTCCTTTTTCAGAAGCTACCACCCCCTGCTAGTACAGCAGTATGTCTCTGGATTTAAAACACTAAAATCAGGGGTTCGATTCCCCTCAGTGGGCTCATCAGATAGCCTGATGTGGCTTTGCTTTAAGAAAACACACACAGAAGCTACCAATGCAGGCTTTATTATCAGAGCCAAGAAGTTATTCTCATTCCAAGTCAAAATATTGTTTATCTGGGTGTCTTTCTCAACACGTATCTGAGTTGAGTTAATCTGTCTCAATGCTGTGGAACAAGTAGACAAACTTCTCCAACTGCACAGATGGTTCTTTTCTTTCAGGGATGTGTGTATCACTTGAATCTCTCTTTCTTTTCTTTTTTTTGGACAAGCATGCATGAGATCCCTTCAATGTACACTGTGCAACCAAGGATCATGTACAGCAATTCACTGAATTACCTAGTCTCCTCATTTGGGATCAGCATCTTTGATCTTGAGTGGTGGTTAGATTGGAACAGTACTATGATAAGTGTTCTTCTACTGTAAACTTGGCCCGAGATTCATCTCTTCACAAATGTCTCATCTCAGATATGGTGTGCAGGTATCAACAGTCTGGAGTTCCAGAGCCTATAGATGGACAACAAAATTTCCTTTAACATCAATACTTTAAAGCTTTTTGCTGTCAAAAGGGCAGTGTCTCAAGGTCTGTAATTATTGAGGAGAAAAATTGTCACAATTCACTCTGACAATTCCATGATGGTGTTTTACATTTCTCTTTAAGAACACTGAATTATAGGATCTTTGAAATGTGTATATTTGTAATTTTCCTCTGTTCATTCTTTGTGTTTATCTTACTTAACTATTGTCCTAGGTTAAGGAAGGTTATAGTGATTTGTTTTTCTTCATTATTCTTTAACTCTTCAGTATTACACATTTTGTTCATCCCAGAAATTAGACATTGTGTGATGCATGTTTTTACACCATGTGGAATAATTTGGTTTACTCTTGAGGTAGTTAGTAAAATTTGTGCCTTTTCTGTAAACTACTGTGGTACATGATGCATGTGTTTTGTTAACCATCAGGTAAAGAAAGGGGAGTTTTTTGTTTTTTTCTGTATTGTGAAATGTATTGTGGCATGTTGTTTGTCTACATTGTTCATAAATTGAACCTTGTATGTGATGTGTATGTGGCCATATTATAACTGTATTTTCATCATATCTGAGAATTTAATAAAACCACCCAAACAACAATCTCCATAATAGTTGAATTAAAACATTTTGTATCTACATTCAGTTTGATGATTGATATTACCAGCAACATGGAGAACTAACCATGGTTTCATCTTTATCATTAATACTCTGTAATCTCTGTTTGGGACATTTGAACGTTAACAATGTCAAACAGCTACTGTATAATATTAAAACAGATTAGTTGGTTACTGATAATTAAACTTAGATGATAGTGTATATTATTATTTGTGACAACACACATATATTATAATGGAAAGCTGTTTTTGTTAAATCCAATACAATGTTATTTAATAATATATTCTCAGTATTTTTGAGGTGCTCTCTTTGTATAAAATATTTTGTTTGTCATGTAATTAGATTGTGTAACTAAGACAAAAACTTTACACATTTGAATATATTTGCAAATTAACCAAAACATACACCAAAACCAATTGAAGAAAAAATTGACCATGCATGCTTTATTGTAATTAATCATACTGTAATTTTGTGTAAAAATGTGCATAGAAAAGTTTAATTAAAAACTACAATTTCAGTACATTATTTTATTGTTGTCACAAATGTTGTTTCATGATTTATACTGCCCTCTGTACATGTAACTTTTCTTCTGCCACAAGCTCATGTGTATTCATTTGAGACATCTACATGCTTTTATGTAGCAACCCTCCACCACAGAAGTGCAACATGATTCCTGTTTTGACTAGTACCCCTGTCCCCTGCTGAAACAGTGGTAGGTCTTTGGATTTACAGTGCAAAAATAAGGGGTTTGATTCCCCTCAGTGAACACAGTAGCCTGATGTGGCTTTACTATAAGAAAAACACACACAAACATGCTCACTAGCACCATCCCCTTTGTGCAGCCTAAAATCTCTTCTTGATTGGAAATAAAGATGTTAAGATATTTTTTGCTTATGTCTTACATCTAAACATTTTATTATTTTATAAAGTTTTGTGTTGGTTATTAGGCTGTAAAAAATGTTTTCACTGTTATTTTTTGACTTTTAATGGCATGAGATCACTGTTGGGGAATACATTTTGTTTTTTGTGGTTAACTTCACTGGTCATACACTCACAAGTCCATGTGGCATCTACTACAGCTGATTTACTAGCCACTTTAATAGCACCCGAGCAAGTTTTATTTCTTCATGAAGTAACTGTTCTGGTTTCTCAGAAGTTAATTACTTTTATGTAGTCTTCTGAACTATGTGATTAGTGCTCTCACATACCAGGTGAAAGTTTGTCTGAATATGAGGATGAAGATTTGAACAGCATATTTTCCCCTCCTGCATGTGCCTCACATATGTGTGTTGTTTCAGAGCTGTGCCAAGGCCTCCTTTCCTATTTCTCGAAGCAGTCAATCAGGTTTGTTATATTTTATCCTTATCTTCCATTTCCTATGACTCCTGAATTTCATGAAAAGCCTTTTGGTCAGTATTTATTAGTTCCTCACTCTCCAGGTATTGGGGTTCCTGTGAGTTGTTTTGGGGACTGATTGCATTCAGGTGTCAATATGCTTTGATCCCTACCCCTAGTCTTTACCATTTTCCAGTTTCTAACTGTTGGGGTGGTGGACTGTGGATGCTTCCTCCTGAGTGTGCTTGTTCCCACTCAGTTGAAAGTAGGATGGTGGTGTTCTTAGATGCCATTGATGCTTATCCTATGGTGGACTTAATGTACAATTCTATATGCTATCAGGTGTTGGATGATGCATTATTCCAACATGCATTTCACCCCTTCAACTAAGGAACCTTCTTTTTTACCATTCCTTGAATGTCAGTAGCTGGTGAATATAGCAATATTTGAAGTTGGACCATCAACACACTTCTTCACGTGTAGCTGTGTACCTTCTTCCTACTACAGACTGGATGATACATTCCCATTGCTGCCTGTTCATTGACTAAAGATTCACTTTCACTTTGCTATCCACCTTTCTACTGTCCTCTGAACTGTGGTTCTGGTTGTGTTGGATATGTGTTTATGATGATGCAGATTCTTGTTATGGAAGACCATCCTCCCTACCAGTTTCCATATCCAAGGTGAATGGTAGAGAACCTTCTTCCTATCATGAGCCAGATATTCCTATCATGGTTCACCTAGTGTTTGTTGAAGTCAATCTTCCATTTATGGTTGGACACGTCCTAGCTACTCTGTACCAGGCATCCATATATATCAACACATACTAAATTATGCATTCCTAATGCCATATGCTAATTGACTGGAGATGCACCCCATCTTGCTATCCACCTTCCTGCCATCCCTGGATGTTGATTACTGGAAATTATGGTGATAATTGTGTTGGATGTGCACACATGTTTAAGCTGTAGAGGTCCCTTCTTGTGAGACAATTTTCCATGAGCAAAGAGTATACCTGGCTCAAAAGTGGTGTGTTCTTTCACAGGGGTGTTGTGTTGTATCTGTTTACACTCCCCATGGTCTTCCTTTGGGTGCTTTCTAAAGGAGGATCACTTTTTCACTGGACTTTCTGCTAAGTCAGTGTGGGATTCTAACTACTTGTGAGTGAAAGTAAGATATCATATCAGAAGTTAACTTTTATTGAACTGAAGATGTGTTCCATTAGGTACTTACCTTCCCTCTCATTTTTCACCATTCCTCCCCTCTCTCAATGTTGGTTTTGTATGTATTGATTAATATTAAAGTGGTTTTTGGCTGTATTGAAGACAGGCCACTAGTGACAACAGGAATTGTGTCACACTCTTATGGTGGAGTGTAGATGCATGATCATTTACATAATAACATGCTGATGTTTATTAAATACACATGGGAGTATCAAGGCTAGTGCTGAGTGAAAATTTGTATATATAGAGGGCTGTATAAATTGAGAAAAGCTATTTATGAAAATAAGTATGTATTTATCAGAAAGAAATATAGTTTCAGCTTATGAAAATTTTATCAGTCAGTAACTGATTTTTCGTATGCAAATCAATACCTCAAAAGTACTTTGGTTAAATCATGTACCCTTGTGCATTCTTTGCAGTGAATGTTGTGTGGTTTTAAAATTACATGGGTGTTTTTCATATAAATCATGTGTATAAGTAATTGAGCACAGTCATGGGTTACCCAATAGACAGACTAAGTACATATTTAGGGAACCAGCAAAGCAGGGACACCAAAAAAAATTGAAAGAATTTGATATTTGATATTTCAAAAAAATCATAGAAGTAGGCATCATGGGAAAAATCAAAACTTTGTTAGATTTCCTTACATGTCACTACAAACTCTTCTCGCATTTTTGTTCTCTTTTTATTACTTATCCTCATCTGAACCAGGTCTGCTTTGATTAATATAAAATTTATGAAGTTGTTTTTATTTTAAATTAGATATATATAGGGCACTATGATCTTTTCAGTACTGAGGACCTATAAAGGTTTTAATCCAGCCCTGATTGGACATTTTATATGCACATGTAGTTATGAGTTAATAGTAAATACATGCTTTATTATTGTTGTAGTTGCAGCTTCTAGTTCCTTAGACAGTCACATCAGGTTGTGGGATTTAGACTCTGGCCTAGAACTGAAGAATATTGATGCTGGACCTGGTGAGAAAATAGTCAGAATGAAATGATTATGTCAAAACAATAAAATAAACTTTGGTGTGTGACATTGATGGAAGAAAATATCACTTATAACATACCATTATTATCATTGAAATTTCATATGTATATTTTAGTTTTAAAGTGTACATAGATTCAGAGATCCTCATCAGATTTTTTGTTAGGATATTGTTTACTGTCAGTTTTACTATTTGTAATAATCCTTGGTGAAATCACATAAATTGGATAGATAGATATATCTGTGCATTAGTCATATGTGATGACGAGAAACCCACTTGAAGTAAAAGTGTATCTTTAGATGGCTGGTATGGGTATTAAAACTTTTATCAAAATAAAGTAGAGAACAGTGTTTTGACTTTATTTTAATACCCATACCAGTTGTCTTGAGATACATTTTTAGGCATTAGTCTGCTTGTAATCTATCAGTTGTGTGCATAAGAGATTTAATTTTGTTTTTGATTATGCAAGATATCGAACTATAACTTTTGCTACATATTTACAAGTTAAACTTTCATCTTTTGTCAGTAATATCATTGAAATACTGTAAAAAATCAAAAATCTTAAGCCTTTTAATCTAAACAAGAGTGACTCAAACTTCCTAGAAGAATTTGTAATTGAGTCACTTAATTTTACTAGAGTTAAAAAGACATTGTAGATTAATTAACTATAAGCAAAAATTAAAATTTTTGTTGTTTAAAAAATTCAAACTCTACATGCAACTATATCCAAAACACAGTGCAATCACCATTTATATAATTTTATATTTCAAGGGTATTTGTTTATTTTAATTACACATTTGTAATAAAGAAAATCTAACAAAAATATAGGTCTTCTGTAGACTATTGGAGCATCATCAGTCTGATCACAAATATTTTTTAAAAGTTTGCTAGGTAAAACACTAATATGTTATTCTTTTAAGGCAATAGATCTACATAAAATTGTCTCAACTTGCAGAGTGTTAGTTTATTAAGAAATTGTTTTAAAAGATAGATGTAATGAAGTTCTTTAGACCTTAAATCTTCTATGAAGTATGTGAATTAAAATCTGTTTTCAAGGTAAGATCCTTTTAACAAAACTATCAATAAAGGAATACTTAAAAACTCCAACTGCAGATACATTACTGAGAGGTAAATTATTATTTATAAAAGACATTAATAAAATTTCCTTGCTTAAACTTGCTATGGTCAGACTACATATTTTCAGCATTTAATTTTTTTTTTACTATCAGCATGGTTTAACCCTTTTAATGGCAGTTCCAGTTGCGATAAAACATGTTTATAATTTCAAGGCAAAGTAATTTGTTTTGCTATGTCATATTCATTTGACACGTAGTAACACTCAAGAATTATGTGGATGACATGTTTTAGCTTAATACTTCCTGTTATATAACTTATTCATTTTCATATATGTACATGCAGTGCACACTTTATAGGGATTCAGTAGTCAAAACTTACATGGAAGAAATTTCAGGGCCCTTCTGACATTCATTGCTTTTGTGCTTTTAGTATAATAGAGAGATAATCTCTTATTCAAATAAAAATATAGTTAATTCAGTCATGTTTTTTCTTCAAGTTTATTGTGGATAAACACTAAATGATACAGAAACCTCAGGATTTATTACAATAGTTATATGAAATCATACAATCCTGCTGAAGATATGCAGCACTTAAATTACTTTATAATATAGTCAACACAACATATAAAACTGCAAGAAAACTTGGTGATTCCCCTGGAATATTATTTTCATATTCAAGGGAAAAATATCTGTGTGAGAATATAGAGAAATTCAGTTAGTAAGTGATGTAGATTCCACAGGACAGCACACACATGTAAATAGATATCATGCTGTAGGCTGTATGAGACAAAGCATTGAAAGGAATAAATTAAGAACTGTACATTTAGTGTTTTAAAATATGAAATACTAGGAACTTAAGTTTCAGTCAAGTATACCTCCCATAAACAAAAGATAATTTTAAAATGGCTGTTTATTTTTATCTTTTCCAGTCGATGCGTGGACAGTTACGTTTTCCCCAGACTCTAGATTTTTAGCTTCTGGAAGCCATTCTGGAAAAATTAATTTGTATGGCGTTGAAAGTGGAAAGATGGAGTCTACATTAGATACTACAGGCAAATTTACTCTAAGTATAGCATTTGTAAGTATTCCAGACTTGTTTGATCAGTTATTTTAGTGTTTTCTGTCTTGGTATGGATAAATGATTGATATGTTTATAGCAAAATGAATATTTATTTTTTAAGACTTTTCTCCTAAAAATATGAAAAGTTGGTCATTATATAACTGAATTATATTTTTACTTGTCTTTGTTAAAAAAAAAGTGCAAGCAAAAAGTACATATACTTCTAGCACTTTAGAAGTGCTGGATTTAAAAGGTGGTTAATTTAACCCTTTTTGTATCTGGTGGTTATTACCAATTTCCATTGATTCTTTTTTGACTTTCACTCAGTAGCAATACTTATCCAGATGTGTGACAAAGTTACTAAATAGTATTTATTCTTAGCTTAAAATAATTTATTAAATTGATATACTTTTCTATGATTTTTTTGTTGTTAAGCTCCCAAATTGTTTTGCAAAACACATTTTTGAAATAACATATTTTCTTTCATCTCATAATTATTTTTTAATGTTAATAAGAAAATTGATTGACTTTCATTTGAATATTTCTTTTGATACTTTATTTTTCCTATTGCTTTATTCACAACTTTTGGGTACTGGTATCAAATAAAAACACATCATTAGCTGAGAAACACTTACTAGTGACCTAAGACCTGACCTTTCAAAATGACATCATATTAAGCTAAGAAACAGTATATTTATTAACAACATTCTTGATTGATTTAATTTATATCTAAAGCATATACTTTCTTTTCAAAAAAGTATAAGTTTTTATTTAATTTACTTACATTGTTTAAATGTGATAAACTTAAAAGTATTAAAAACTTTGAGTCAGAATAATATTTTTCCATATTCCCATATTGTCCCTTTTTGTGATATCACATCATATTTCTGAACAATTATTAATGAAGCTTAGCTTTTAAAAAAACTAAGTTAGTGATTAGAAATGATTGAATAGAAGACATTGTAACCTCTAAGGGTAAAAGAATGGCCTTATCAGTGATTTGTCAAGTTATTACTTATCTGGGGCTCCCATAAGGGTGAACAAAGAATCCTAGTGAAAAGTTGACAAGACTTGGAAATAAATCACAGCTGTGGGTATTTTTTTCTGCAGTTTAATTTCACATTCTTTCTAGTCCTGATAATTTGTTTTTGTTAGATAAATATGTTTGAAAGCTACATGAATAATATGTGACAAGACACCTGATAGGTTTGGTTAGGTTAGCATAATAAAGAAATGATAGATTTTTTTTGGATAAGAGGTGTTATTTTTTTGTCAAATATATTGTTAAGTTTATCATATTTAAACATCCAAGTCAAATAAAGTAACTTGCTATTTAGTAAAAACTATATTTATTAGATATAAATTGATGTTGACCTCGAATATTATTGACAACAATCATGATACAATGCATGAAAAAGTTAATTGAGACACCATTTTTGAAAGGTTGTGTCATTGGTCAAGAATAAATATTTGTTGGTTATAGAGTATATTTTATGAGTATTAGTTGAAGGTGGTTACTCCTTTATTTTACAAGATAAAGTATCAACAGTAATACATTAACAAATACAAATAATCTCAAAATCGACTGAATGTGTAAAATGAGAGTATTAGTTGAAGGTGGTGACTCCTTCATTTTACAAGATCAAGTATCAATAGTAATACATTAATAAATACAAATAATCTCAAAATTAACTGAATGTGCAAATGGAGCTTCTAATAAATAATTTAAAAAAATAAATTTTAAGATGAAAGAAGTTATTTTAATTTCTTTCAAAACTGTGTTTCATCACAAAATTTTACAAACTTCCAAATCTAAAATAAATTAGAAATACTAAATCAAAGAATGTGGATATTTTACAGCTAGACACTGTGTATATTCGTCCTGTGTTTCATGCAATTTGCTTAATTGAAAACATAAATTATAAATGAATACTAGTGATGCCCCCTTATCTGGTAAGGGATAAATAATAATATATTGTAATGTATCATACTTATTTCTCTGGCTCATTTTAGTTATTTCTATAATTGTATACACTTTGGGAAATGCTGAAGGAAAATTTTGAATATGTTTTACAGTGGTTGGTTTTACTGTTCTCTGTTCAACTGATGTGACCTTCATCACATTTGGGTCTTCATCAAACCCAAATCCATTTGTCATAAGTTAGCAAGACTTATCACTTCCTATGATGGTTTATTAATCAAAACACCATAAATATCAATATTCTGTGTACATGACTATATGAGTAGCAAGTGGGGAATCTAGCAACATAATGGTTTCTGCATGTGCTGGCATGCCTTTGTGAAATTTTATTGTATTTTATTGTACATGCTGATTGGCTGTATTTTAAGTTTGCAGTTTGGTCTGACCAAAGTTTCAAAGCTTGTATGATTAATTGTGGGTAATCAGGCCAATATTTAATATCAAACTGCTTAATAGCCTTCAATTTCCTTAGCACATTATCTACAGCTAATGAATATTAGTAGGTAGGTAGGCTTGAAATGTTTTGGATACTTGTTTCACCAGTGTTACTGTTCTTTCAATGTCCATAGGCTCGTTTTCTGTGAATTGTTGATTGTTATGAAACTTGTGCAGCACTGTATCAAGGGATTTGTCTTGAACCAATACTGACAAGCATATAGCTGGCTGGTGGTTTGCAGCCTCAGTACTATTTACTAATGTATGTCTACAATAGGCTATTTTATTCTTTAATAGAGAATCTGACAATAAATGAAAATTAAACTTGTTTCTTTATTCCTAATGGATTTTGTTTTTGCTAATTGTAACTATCCTACATTGTAAGCTTCTTCATCAATTTGTTTACTTTTGAGTTTCTACTAAATTACAATTTTACATGCTGCTGAGATTGATCAAAATATGTCTGACATTCTAAATCTGTTCATGTTATTACCTTTTGACATCACCAAGATATGAAGAATTAGACTGCTACAATAATGTAGGCAGCTGTTATGTAACTTAGAGAAAATTCTGAAACAATCATAATTGTGTATTTCATATGTATCTGAAAATTGTTACAGGGAAATTGGTAATATCAAAATTCAAATAACATTTTTATATAGAGGGTTAGCCAGCTTTAATTTAAATATCTAATTTATTATTTAGTGAAATAAAATAGAATTATATTTAGTGATTTAGAACAGATTTCATTGTATTACAGTTGTTTAGGATTGGCTTTCATCATCATTTTTTATATATATAATACTCTTGGATACAAAAATTTTCAAAAGCAAGAGATTGTTAAAAAATTGTTCTGAACTTATAAAAATTGCTATATATAATGTCAAAAATAAATGTTCAAGATCAGAAGCTTTTGTTTGGAATGGCTATGAATATATTAATGCACCTTCTGATGCCACTATATTATGCACTCTTTCAGTTACAGTTCAGAATTTTTGTATTAAACAGTTGAACTGAAGTATGAGTCAGCTTGTTCCAATTCAGTCTTTCTCAGACATTTTTTACTTTATGAGCAGGGCAGTTGTTGTTGACAGTTGCTGATAGTGACCACATGAATTTTGGTTTTGTTAATTTTATTAGTGTTTGTTTTTTGCAAGTGTTAAAGAGTTATATATAGCTATTGCTTCATATACAATTATAGTTCACTCATTGGTTTCTTATTTCAAATTAAATTTCTTTTCATTCAAGACATATTTCATAATACTTACAGTATGGCATTTGAGAATTTCACGCCAAACAAATGTATAAAGATGGAAAAGAAAACCTTGAGGAAGAAAGATAGTGCTGCTGAAGTTAAAGTTTTAACATCACATTGCAATTTGTTATTTGTAGTCTTCAAACAGTAGATCCTTTACATTACTGGTTATCTGTTGGAATATGTATTTCTAGGTCTACAAAATCTACTACTGGGAAGCTGTCCAGTGTTTATGACTGATAGCTGTTAAATTTTGCCCAGCTTTTCCATCTACTGAATACTTAAGATGAAAATATTTTATGCACCAGATGTTAAAACTTGTTTATTTTGTACTTCCTGAAATTAGCAAAAAAAACACGTATACAATTTTTTGTCATTACTGTGTAATAGTTTTTATATAACAATATTACATTTAATCAAATTAAAATACATAAAATTAAAGTATAATTCTCTGTATAAAATGTATTTAAATAATAATAAAAGAATATCTATTTTTTAATGTTATTGAGACCATGAAAAGTTATGCATTTTTTTAACTCTAATTTAAAGAGTCCAGATGGAAAATATATTGCTAGTGGAGCTATTGATGGAATTATCAAGGTTTTTGATATTTCAACTGGAAAACTAGTGCACACTTTAGAAGGTATGGGTTGTAAAATAGCCTTTTTGCATTTATTTAAAATTTTATATTAAATGCAAAACACCTCAGAAATTCAGTTCAAAAATAATTTTCTTGTGTGAAAACACAGTTATGGTATCACTTAATCTTTCACAATGTGCTTAGTGTGAAATACAAATTTGCATTAATTAAATATTTATACAATAATTTTTAGTACACCATGTGTATCTTTATAAAATCTCGTAAACTTTTGGTGGGTGTTACAAGTCTTCTGTGCAAGAAAATTAGATTTTTCAATGAAGTATTTTTACTAAAGATTTGTTTGTGAATATGTCGAGTGTTTTGCTAATAGTCTGAATGGAAAGTAATTTTTTTTATTAAGATTAAAACTACTATTCTTTGTCTCGAAAGTTTCATTTTTCATTTGTGTAATCTCTAAGCTTCCTAAATACATTACATTGTGAATGTTTGTTTTCAGTAAAACTACACATTTTATCTGTTATTTTGTATACCATGACTCTGTACAAGGTTTGTCAATTTGACAAATCTTGTAACCACCAAAAGAATCAAAATAAATCAAGGTTACCCATTTTTCTTTTTATAATGACTTTAAATTGTAACATGAAACTATATTTGTTATCCTAAGTAGCTTTAAACTTATAATAATATACAAGTATTTATACTTAAATGTATTGTTTTATTGCTTTTCCAATAGCGTTTAACTACTATTCATGCAATTAGAAGTTTCAGAGTTGGATATATGAAATATAACCCATCAAATTCATACTCAAGACTCTTTAAAATTATTTTCAAAACTATATAATAAAATAGCTTTGGGAAATTTCATAACCTAGAAAATGATAGAAGTATTGTTTTAAGTCATGAAAATTTTAAGCCAAATCTAGATACTGTTAAATAATTGTGTTCATTCACATGCAGTTTTTATTAAATATTTCACTGTGTGAATAAAGAAAGTTTTATCAGTGACACCATTCTTGTCTGGAAAAGAGTTAACTGTTAAACTTAAAATATAAGTAACAAGGGTTTTTTATTAGTTTCTTGGCTTAATTTATTAATTTCTGTGTATAAAATGCATAAAACACTAGTATTGTATTAACTATTTTTATTATGTATAAAATGTAAGCAAGGGTGTTTTATTAGCTTCTTAGTTTCATGTTTGAAATGTAAACAAGGGTGTTGTGTGATATACAGTTTTAAAATAATTTAACTTTTTTTTTTATGATATTAGTGATGAAACAGACTGTGACAGTTAAAACTTTTACTAGCATTTGACATTGCTTCATCTTTAGTCATCTTTTTATTTTTACACTTAAGATAATAAAGGAATTACCCTTGTTGTGTTTGAAAAGTATAAAAAGCACATTATTCTTTTCTGTTATCGTAATCATACACCTTTTTTACTGAATGTGTATAGATTGATAGAATACTACTAACATGTATTTTTGCTATAAAACAAAAAATGATTGCAGCCAAGGTTAGGTATTGAGAAAGCAGTATTCAGTAGTTGAATTATTAAATGTAAAATTATTGGTTAATTACTCTGAAGTAAATTATACATTTTCACTTTCTATTTTATCTGAAACTCATTTTTTGTTTTTGGAATTATCTGTTAAATTATTTGTGACACTGTGTTTAATTTGTAAGCACAACAGGTTTAGGTGATGTCAATTAATTAGTTTTAGTTCTGACTTCAGAATACAAGTTTTCTGGTTGTTTTAAATAGTTTACAGTATTCTTGTCAGAAATTCATTAATTTTATTCTGTTGGCTAACTCAAGCAAATGTGCTAACTGGTTTGATTTTCATATTATTTACTTACAGAAGGTAGCATTTTTATTATAATTAACGATAATCATATATGTTTCTTCCTTTGTTTTTGTCATCTTAGTAAATTTATAAGTTGTTTGGAGAAAAGCTGTTCCACAGCATTTGAAATTATTTTGTTACTCTGGAAATGTATATATGAGGGTTTGATTCATAGTATTGTAGCCTACTTTTGTTGTTGAATAAATACATACCTGTAAAGTTATGTTTTAAGTTTTCACTTTTTTTTTTAAGTGTTTGTTATTATTATTGGATGCTATGTTTCCTGGAACAAACTGATTTAGTTGAGTTAGTTTTTTTACTCATGACAAAAACCACAAATAATTTGTTTCCTATGAGTTTTTGATTAAGTTATTTTTATTTTTAGAAATTGACAAAAAATATTTATTAATATACGTTTATCTACACATAACATCAACATTTTGAAAATATTTTTTTTTTAAATTCTTCAATATATATAACTAATAACTTTCTCTAAGTAGACATTTGCAAGTAGGTGTGTAATACTTTTATTATTTAATCATTTAAAAATATAATATTTTTATGTATTTTTCTTGTTCTATAAAAATCAAAGTTTAGATTCCAGTGAATTATAAATGGCTATTTTGATTTTTTTTAGTAAAATACTTTTGTTTTTGTATTCTTATTTTTATTTAGGACATGCCATGCCAATTAGATCACTAACATTTTCACCTGATTCCCAAATGCTAGTGACAGCTTCTGATGACTGTCATATTAAAATATATGATGTGTAAGTAGAAATATTTTGGGAACTTTGGTACACTGATTTTTTAAATACTAGTTTGCTTAAAGTCTAGAATATCAGTTTTCAAATTATTTATTCTCAAAGTTTTGAAGTACAGTTTTTGATATACTTGTAAAATCTATATTTTAATTGGTTAATCTATAACTTTTTGTTAGTATATAGGCTTAAAATAATAATATTTGTTTGGCATGATGAAAATATTGACTCCTAGGTTGGTAATTAATAAGCAATTTAAAAAACATTTTTTAAAATAAAAGTTTGATCATTATTATATGAAATGTTAATATTTGCAATACTTTTGGTTTTATATGTGTAATGATTTTTTAGTTTCTTCAAACAGTGGTTATTAATTCTGTACTTTCCAATTTCCACAGATCATAAATCAATTTTTAATATGAAAACTGATAATTTGTTTTCTAGTAAACAAGAAATAAACATATTTTTCCATTTTTAAAATTAAGTCTCAGATAATAGACTCGGATGTTATATTTTGGTGAAACTCTCACTTTTATGCCCCTTTCTGGGACTCAAACTTAGATGTAACATATATCAGTCAAATTTTCCTTGCATAAACAACCAGCATAAGCTCATTACAACCAACCAACAAAACAACTTTAGATTAAATGCTAATAAATGTTCTGTAAACTTTCAATCTGAAATAAGTACTTTCATTATTTAGAGATAATGTTGGAATGGTCACTGAAGATGCTTTATCCCTTGAAGCTGCTTGGAATTTTTACATGTGTTACAGCTTCATCTATGTTAGCATACTATAATGGAACTCTTGCTTATATGATACTGGAAAACCTTTTTCTTACATGATGTGCAACCCCAACTTTGTGAAATTTTTATCCTGTGTGCATGTAGATTTGCAATAGGTATCATGATTTTCCATTTTGCCTCAATTTCCTGTCATGGATAAATTTATTTTTCCCCATTCTCAGGATGCAGATATGGCATCATGAATAATCACACACAGACTTAATGCACTGGTACCACAGGTAATTAAAAATGATCTTCCAAAAAATAACTTTTGTACTAAGTAGGTAAATCTAGAAACATCATTATGGTTACTTGAAACTTGTGACAAAGAATGTTGAGGTTTTGAACCCAAAACAAATATTACTTAATTTAATTACATGAGTAGAAATGTGAACCTTTTTGTAAATTATAAAAATGTAATATAAAATATAAATACTGGTATATACAACCTGACAGTGCATTTATTTTACATTATTTTATTTAACTTTTTTGCAGTGAATTCCCCTTTAAACATTTCTGCACAAGTCATTGTTACATGAAAAAATTAAACACCTTTACTATCAGTGTATGTATTGTGAAAGAATTTTGTAGTATAATGTATGTTGTGATTCAAAATTTTATGGATCCTCCTAATAAAAATTTAAATAAAATAGTGAAAACACAGTCAATAGGTAAATGACCACGTCTTGAAGTCTCTGATCAGCAATCTTCAACATCTGTACCTCATTTTCTCATCCTACATTCTCTTTCAGAGAAACCTTTAGGGCAAATGCCCCTCTTTTTTTTTTATTCAGAATGGACTGGAGGGACTTGCTGGCTCTCCAAAGTCAGTAAAGAAGCTTCGATCTGGAGACATATTGGTTGAAACATCCACATCTCAACTCCACTTGAATTCAAAGGCAATTGGGGATATATCTATTGAGGTTACCCCTCATGCTACTTTGAATTCATCACAAGGAGCTATTGTTGAGAGGGATTTGAAGAATATCCCTGAGTCGGAGATTCTCACTGGTTTCTCCACTCAAAGAGTTATTGCAGTGAGGCGCATCTCCACTTGCAATGATGGAGTTACACTGCCAACAAAGATCCACATTTTGACATTTACATCACCATGTGCACCTGCCATTATCAAGGCAGGTTATCTTAATTGCAGGATACGGCCATACATTCCAAATCCTCTCCGATGTTTCCAGTTTCAGAAGTTCGGTCACTCAAAGACGTTGTGTCGTGGTTTCCTGACGTGCTCATTGTGGTGGCAAGGACCACAATGCCTATGAGTGTGAAACGGACCCACATTGTGTCAATTGCAATGGTTCTCACCCTTCCTACTTTTGTTCTTGCCCTAAATGGTTGGAGGAAAAAGAGGTGCAACGTTTGAAAACGACTCATAACATTACTTATCCTGAGGCTCGAAAAGTGCTGTCTACAACTTCATCTTGGACATATGCTGCTGCTCTTCATTCCACAACTACAGTGGGAGTGCAGACAGATCTCTCTGTACCTCAAAGAGAATTGTTCTCAAAACAAATGAAAAGCCTTTTGACCTCCATGGTTAAAAAAGTTGATGAATCAACTTCTACACTCATCTCTGTTCCTCTCACATATTCCATCAAACCCCAAGATCCACATCCTTTGGTTCCAGGTACAGGCATTTCTTTGGATACATCTTTTTCTCTCACCCCAAGATGCCAAACAGTCATTTGTTTGCATCCCCAGTCACTGGAATCCCCTTCCAACAACAAAGACCTGCCCAATCAACCCAGGGCATGATCCATGGAGGTCGATAGACCTCCCTTGAATAAGGACAGTAAACAAAAAACACGTGGTCATAAACAGAAGGGCTTTCCAGCCAATTCATCGACACGTCATTAAAAATAGTCACCTTGATACAATGGAAATGTCGAGGTTTACAATCTAACCTGGATGACATCAAAACACTGATTGCTTCCTACCATCTGGTATATCTTTCCTTACAGGAAACATTTCTGAAACCTGCCGATACAGTCACCTTTTGGCACTTTTCTCTGTAGAGAAATGACAGACTGTGTGATGGACGAGTACATTTAGGGGTGGCTCTGTTGGTTGATCAGTATATACCCACCCTGTCTTTGTCACTCAACACACCCTTGGAGGCCATACCATCTGTGTTGCCTTGGGTCATATCATCACTGTTTGTTCTCTCTACCTGTCACCTGGAGAGACATTTGATCAATCAGACCTTGATGCTGTCATTGAACAGTTGCTGTCTCCTTTTCTAATCTTGAGAGACTTTAATGGACATCATCCTCTCTGGGGAAGTGCTGTTATTTATAGGAGAGGTTGCTCTGTAGAGTGTATGCTCTCTGATCACAACATTTCTTTTTTTAATACTGGTTCTTCCACTTATTTTCATACACCTAATCAGTCCTTTATTGTTATTGATCTCTCAGTTGGCTCCCCATTATTCTCCCATTTTTCATGGACAGTTGACAATAATCCACAAGGCAGTGATCATTTTCCTATACTTTTGAGAGAGACTGGCCATGGTCAGTGCCACCCAACCTGCGTGCCCCAGTGGCAGCTGGATCAGGCAGACTGGTCCACTTTCACTGCTCTTGCAGAACTTGATCCTGCCATTGTGTGTCAGCCATCAATAGACGACTGTGTGGCAGAAGTAACTGACTGTATCATACAAGCAGCTGCTCAATGTATTCCTAAAACCTCAAAACGTTTTGCACTATATCCTCGTCCGTGGTGGAATCCTGCCTGCCACATGGCACAGAAAGCTCAAAAACGGGCCTGGGATACTTTCCGTAGATATCCCACACTTTCAAACTGCATCGCTTTCCAGCAGGCCCATGCACATGCTAGGTGGGTAAGATGTCAAAGCCAGAAGGAATCTTGGATTAAGTTCAGAATTGGCATATCTTCTATCACCAGTTCCAAAGTCATATGGGACAGGGTTTGAAAGGTCAGTGATACTAATACTCTCTGATGGCCAAGAAGTAGCTGATATTCAGAGCATCACCGATACTCTAGGTGAAAGCTTTTGCTGGGTATCTAGCACTTCTGCTTGTTCCTCCACCTTCTTGTCCATCAAGACTCAGGCAGAGCGATCACCTCTTTCCTTTCGAACTGAATGTCTCTATGACTATAATCGTCCCTTTACACTGATGGAACTGAAACTGACCCTTCATCGGTCTGGACCTGATGATGTACACTATGACATGCTGTGCCATCTACCTCCTACTTCTCTTGATATTCTTCTAATTGTTTTAACCAGATCTGGCAGGAGAATGTTTTTCCCAATGCCTGGTGCCAGGCTATTATTTTACCTTTCTCTAAGCCTGGGAAAGATCCCAAGACTCCTTCAAACTACCATCCAATTGCTTTGATGAGCTGTCTCTGTAAGACCTTAGAGAGGGTGGTTAATGCTCGTCTTGTTCAGTTCCTTGAATCAAACAACCTCCTCTCGCCCACCCAGTGTGGGTTCCAATGACAGCACTCCACCATGGACCACCTGATTCAACTTGAAACATCAATCAGAGAAGCCTTTCTCAAATGACAACATCTTGTATCAATATTCTTTGACATTGAGAAGGCTTATGACACAACATGGAGGTATGGCATTTTGCAAGACCTCCATATATGTGGCTTACGTGAACATTTACCCATTTTTAT